>NW_017963652.1:0-20129 GCF_001661405.1 Williopsis jadinii
GTTTACAAGCCTAATGCGCTTATCACTCGACAAACGTTTCAATGTGATGTAGGTGTCACTCAGGGATGACTTTCTAGGCATAATTACATTTCTTAATGCTGTTCTTCAAAGTGTTTCCTATGTATTGACACTGGTGACTTGCCTTTAATGGAAATTAACGTTGACGTTGAGGTAACCATCAGCTGCATCTGGCCAATTTTCACCGACTTGACTACAAAATCCCCCTCCAAAACTGCGAAACATTCACCTTTTTGGTGCTTAACTATGGTGAGCCCGGGATTTTCAGAACTTCCCGATTGATGCATGTGAGGCGCAAAAAATTTGTATGGGAAAATTGCCGTTCACCTGTTCCAAGTGTATATGTCGGATGTATCATATTTGGAATCAGAGTTTCTGCTGCATGTATACAGACGCATCCAATGATGCAGTATAGTACATTGCGCTATGTTTGGATATCAGTCACTGGAGTTTATACAACCAATGGCCACTGTAACGCTGTTATAGAATTTCCCTTTGCCAGTAAGCAACTGCTTGAAAGGCGGTAGATATGAAACGCGATTTGGTATCTCCATAATTCCAATTTGTAATCCGGAGAGTACATTGATACGAAATGAATTGGACACACATCTGAGTACAGTGAAAGGCAAGGACTCCAAGTGTGGTTACAGTAAAAGTCAAGGACTCCAAGTGTGATTAGGCTTGACGTTCGCTTTTCTTCTCCCCCTGTAATGAATTACCATCACTGAGCCCGGACAGATCTGAAGGTCTTCTCGCTGACTAATTTATGAACACAAGCCCACTCATCAAGGCAACCACTTCTTGAACACGGCTCGGGAAATACCAGTAGTAGCCACTACGCAATGGGCTACACGGCTGTGTAATCCTCCTCTTCTGTCGAAAGGCTCGGCCTTTTTTATATGTGTTTCTGTAGTAACTCAGTGCACGACTCCTAATCGACGAGGTATTCCAAGACTCTCTGCGTGGTTTCTTAAAGCAGCCCAATGTTTTCCTTCGGTTAGCACTTGAGGGAACCTAAATTTAGGCGACCTCACTTCATCATGTATGTTCCACAACGTTTGGTCCACATTTGTCTCATAAAGTTTGATTAGCTTCAAGAGTTACTGGGCTAAGAAAGCTACATCTCTTAGATCCTATGGCTGGTAGTTTACTACAATCATAGCCCTCAAAGGGGAATTTTACAGGCTGTGACGGTGATTTGAGATTTTCAGTCCCAAACGTCGAATCTGAGGCTTCACAGCCGTCGAAATTTCAGTGATGCGCACTGCGTACGATGCATAGAGTAGTAGGCATCAGCCCACAAGCCTCGACCTTGGAGACAGAGGGCTTGAAGAATCGAATCGAGTATTGCAGGCAGTGTTTTCTTTTGAATCGTAAGAGAAGAGGATTGCGTGGTCCGGCTATATGGTCTCACTAAGGCATTGTTATTGTGTGTTATTGATCGCATCGAAGCCTTAGGCATGAAGACTGTACTGGTGGCTACATTTGGAGTGGCAATGATCTGGAAACCAGTAGCATTGAACAGAGCTTCCGGAACATCAACCTCAAGGCACCCTTAGAGTTTCACTTAGATATGAATTCTGGGCTCTCAGATGCGCCATATGGCCAGAACAGTGCTTATAAGATATCCCTCGCATGATGGATTTACGTTCACGGTGTTTAGCTCATTTCAGCACCAAACAGCCTGACCAAGTTGACTCTGATGTCATTTTTTCGTCGGCTTTAATTGCTGGGTAGCAGTCATATTGTTTTTCCAGACGGAAGGTTTACTGAAACGTTGTTTTAAGAGAGAGTTGTGTTTACGACAGTTTCTGAAGAGTTGTCCAGCTTCAAACAGCTTTAATCAACTAATATTTTAGAGAAAGTTGAAGTGGGGGACAGCAAGCGCATACATCTTGTCATTTTTGATGAAAGGTACGACGCATTACAGTCTCTACACATCTTGTCAGCACATTAGTCTGCATACTCTTCCAAAGATCATCGTTACTAAAACCTATTTTTTGTTGCAAAAATATTTGTAATGAAGATCCTCTGCTCCTCGACAGACCCCTCAAGTGACTAACAATGTCATCATATATCTTACACACATACTGCACAACTTTATGTATCAAATATTATTTTGAATCACCTAATACAAGTACGCATTTGATATATAATTTGTGATTGCTAGTTGAAATCGTTATGTACGCATAGTTTCAAATGAGAGTTTATCAGGTCGATCAAGCCCAGAAATAGGTGGTACATGAACACATCATTGAACATAGCTGAATGTGGAAATATCAATCGATTCGTCATGTAATTGTCAATCATACTCACGAACAGCCAAATACGTCAACATGCTGCAGTCATGTATTGATCTGGAATAAGATAAAGACGCCGGCTGTAGAACTGTTTGCTTTAGAATGGACAGTCACAACGCTGACTTGATTTGAGGCCCGTATGTGCTCTACCTATCAATTACTATAACGTAATAAGACACGCAAAATAAACGAACACATTGTTCGACTTCCAGTTGCACTTGACACGCAAGCCTAATAACTTCACACCTTTACAAATTATATACACTTGGTAACGACTTCTCCTAACAACCCTATGTAGCTTATCACGATAATTATGAAAAGAAATCAAGATTCGTATATGTGGGCTGGACTGAGAGTTCTGGGTAAAAAGTGTAAGTGGCGGGATTAATGTACAGTTTCTACATATTTATTTACATAATCCCTGATCCGTGCAGAGGGCTCCTCAACTCCCGCATAAATATCTCGAACATATCCGTAAAGAGCAGTTATCAACTGGTTTACGTAGTAGATGGGATGAAAACCACTAGCCACATGCTTCTTAAAATGAATCAAAGTTTGCAACCCTCCAGCTTGCAAACTTCAAGAATACCTTCCGCCGCTCCAATCCGGAAGGAGACGATGCAAGAAAATGTAAATATGCTGATGTACAGATTTCATGTTGTAGCATAGCTGTGCATCACTCTGTGTATGTACTACCTTAGAGTCAGCCTTTGGAAGCGGAGCAGTAACTCTCCTGACTCCTCCCAAAGACCCAACTCACAAATAGAGTAACTGTACGGAGGAAGTATATGATGCTACCTGGATCGATTGTATACAGATATATACCGAATTGATCAACATGATCTGTCTTAGATTCGTTGGTTAAAGGTGTAAGTCGTTAACCTAATTTCAGTACCAATTCACAAGTGTAATATTGGTGCAACTTTCAACTCCACGCATACAATCTTACTTAGAACAGAGTTGTCATCAATCATCCTAGCTTCGGGCCAAGTACCAAATGTAGCTATAATACTAATAATGTATATATATAATCTACATAAATCTCGCTCACGTATTCTACAGTAGTAACTTTGATTCTACAAACCTCTCTGGAAGAATAATAGGGGAGCTTATTGTTGATCGGTCTCTGTGCAATCAGGACGGAAAAGAAAGCAACCACAAGCAAAGATCTCTACTTACAAAAAGCTGCAACTGTGAATCGGTCCTATGAACATGGCAGATATTTTATGGACCATAACTTCGCAGTCTGGGCTTCTGTTTCTCCTCCTTACTTGTCCTTAAGTTCTATCGTCTATGTTAATGTTGTTGAAGGACTGGCTAAAACTGAGTGATTTCCATGATTGAAAATTTTCATAATGCATCATCAATCTGCAAGCCTGCAATGAATCCATAACAAATATGTGCATCTATGTGGTGCCCACCTTCCATCTGGGATTCCAGGACATGGGACTATACGATATTATTCATGATACGTTTTAAGCTTCGCTGCTCGTTACCCCTAGCGAAGTAGGCCATCATGGCATCTCATCATTACACTTGTGATTTATATACCTGTTTTTGACTTATGCAAAGTTGTACGCTCCTAAACAGGATAAATATACAACTGCAGACTGAACCCAGCGACACGGTGGCCAATCGAGTTGTTATGAACTCCAGCCTCACAAGGCATCAATCTCCTCTAGAGGCTTGGGATATTTTCTAAGCCTACAGCAATGCAGTACGTTAATACGCATATGAGACGGAAATGATGGCCATGATGTGAAACGATCTTATTTCATTATCGGGAAATGAACGATTTTTAATCTTGGTGCAGGCGTCTATCACGTGGACGGTACTTGTTGAATAGTTGGCTTGAAATGGTAACGATTCATGATCCACGCGTCAGCAAGCCATCGATGGTTTACCCTGCATTTCGATTGTTGTATTTCTTCGAATTGCATCATCCATACATAGGTGGTTTTGAGAGTTGACCATGCTGAACTTATGGTGATGTACTTTCGCCCTGCACCAATTGCCAAAGCTCATTTAAAATCGGTAACCTTTGACTAGTTTCAGTCTTCTTTTTCATTTCAACTTTCTTGGACCCTCCTTACTGTAACTCGTGTTATGGGAATTTGCATCTAACCTTGTAACATGAGCCAATTCCGCTATTGAGCAAAGGATTTTCCGCTCGTATACACAACAGTTAATTACATTTGAATACTAATGTTGATTCCTTTTAAACTAGAAACTCCTTCACGCCTCAATCCTACAAAAGTTAAACTTGTTTGGAGAAATGACTATGAAATATCCAACCTAGAAGTAAAATAGTTGGAAATATGTATATATAATATCATGATACAACATACATGACGAAGAAATTAATGGCAGTCAGGGCGCATTGATTCCGCTCATAAGAGATGCTCTTGGATCAAAGGTTGATTCACCCATAAGGTCTCAGAATTGAGGTTTAACTAGCACAGATAAGAATCCAAATAAAGTGGTGATTGGTTTAGAAGTAAAATGTCTTTCAGACAAGATAGCGAAGAATAAAATGAGCTAATGAAACACAGTGTCAATTTAGGCACAGAGAAGCTCGCAAAGAAATAATTTCAGCACTGAAATTTAAAATAGCAACAAAAGAATAGAGCCCAATACCAAAGCAGAGCCTGTTCTCAAGTTGGCAGCAGCACCTTCGAATGTAGAAACGGTAGCAGCTGGAGCCGTAGCAACTGGAGTTGTGACAACGGTGGTCTCAACAGTTGGAGCCTTGGTGGTCTCTGGAGCTTCGGTCTTTGGGGCTTCAGTCTCTGGAGCTGCTAGTGTCGAAGTCTTTGTTGTCACAGTAGCTTCTGTTTTACCTGCTGGAGTAGTTGTTTCAACAACAGTGGTCTTACCTTCAGTTGGGGCAGGACCGACTGGTTGGGTAACAACAACAGTTGTAGATAATGGACAGTATGTGGTGTATTCAGTTGGAACTCCGCCTTCTGTCTTTGTGATAACAGTGACACCTGTTGTGACTGGAACAGTGTGACATTCCTCCTCGCACGTAGTAACAGTGACAACAGCGCTTGTTGGAGCTGGCTTCACAATGGTCTTGGTGGTGTAAACAACTGGGGCAGGAGTTGGAGTTGGCTTTTGAGTGACCGTAGTAGTGAGTGGACAGTAAGTGGTGTACTCAGTGACAACGCCTCCCTCAGTCTTGGTTACAATGGTCACACCAGTAGTAACAACGACAGGAGTGCACTTATCCTCAGCACAAGACGTAATGGTTACAACAGTTGTCTCCGCAGCAGTCTCTGTGACAGTTTCAGTGGACAATGGGCAGTAAGTCGTGTACTCGGTGACAACACCAGCAATGGTGGTGGTAACAACAGTGACACCAGTGGTAACAGGGGTCTCAGTGCACTTATCATCCGAACAAGAAGTGATAGTGACAACAGTTGTGGAAATATCCTCCTCTGTAGTGGTAGAGGTGACTGGAGCACTTGAAATGCTTGAAGCATCATCTTCAATAGTGAAACTCAAATCATAAGTGGTAACAGCTCTCTTTACCAGCTTCTGGTCTGCTGTGGAGACAGAAAGAGTGGCAGAAATGCTGTATGGGTTACCACCAGTAGCAGTGGCATAAATAAGGAAGATCAAGTCATCTTCATTGAGAATAGCGTTGAAGTAAGCACCTGCGAAAGTGTCGTCAGTAGTGGTACCGGCGCTGACAGTTTCATCAGAGATGGCGATGTCAACAGAGTCAAAGACGTAAGCAGTATCATCATTTGATCCTGAAACTTCGACACCAGTCCATGGTCCAAGAGAGCCTGGAACGACAATCTCAAAGACTGGAGATCCCTCCTCACCAATGTAACCAGTGATGTATGGAGTACTTTCAGCAGCACTGGAGGAAGAGGAGGAGATTATGAAACTCTCACTAGAGGATGGCAATTCTGAAGAAGAACTGTTGGTCCATTGAGCAGAAGCAACAGCTGCGAAGGCAGCGTAAGCAAAAGTGTTGAAAGAAACCATAGCGAGCGATTGTTCAATAAACTACCTTTTTAGATGTGATTAAAAGTTATAGCGGTTAAAACGACTTCATCTGAGAAGCGATCTTTCCATCCTTTTTATACGATTCTATCCTGCTAACCCATGACTTCCTTTCATAGCTCTATTTATAAAATAACAGTTAAGGTTAAACTTTCAACACTTACTCAACCTTATACATGTTGTGTTAAACTGTTTGCCAATATGCCAATAGAGTTATCTTGGTCTTGTTGCTACAAATTATACACTTCGCATAAATACTGACGCATCACGATGTATAATAAGGGAAGTAATACTCACAATAAATCACAATGATAACAACAATAAAAGTTATCGTAAGGTCACCGATGGCTCCTAAAGACCAAGTTCGAACAGGGTCTAACCATCTGTTCTTGTTTTTTTGGTCTGTTGAAAGAAATCCACTATCTTCAATATTTTCCATCCTTTGAATTGCTTGCAGATCTCAAAACGCTATGGCAAACTGGAAAGATCTGGTGAGTGTTTTCAATCTGCATATGATTGATCATCCAAGCACAATAAAGCAATTTTTGAAAGGGGTTGGAGTATGGAGCCTTTTCATTCTCCTGTTTCAGGAAATTAGTAATAGCAACAGATCTCAGATACAGACAAGTCCGTTCAATCTAACGATGAGCATTTCTTTTTTTGGAATCGGTGATTCTTTTTACCAACTTGGATTGTTGCATCAGGGGGGCTCACACTACACATAGAAGGCCTTATTCAGCTCAGTAGTTTATTATCATATCGTTTCCAGTAGTCCTTTCATAGCAATCAACAAACGCAACACGTATGATTACATGATATTCCACATAACGATCTACTCCCTTGTGTACAATTCCACTGCATGTATTTTTGCTGGAATAAACTCCTTTCGCCTCCTTTAACTGGCTCTTTTTTCGGCTAATTCAAATCATAATTGGTACCGCCAAAGTCAGCCACTCACCTCGCTATATTACTAATTTCAAATACCCCTGTGCAATGTGGGCCTGTACACTGTGGGCCCATGCGTACTGTGGGCGTGTGCACTGTGGGCCTATGCATACTGTTGTTGCAGTTGAAGTGCGGAAAAATTGAAAATGAATGTGGCCAGCCAAAATCAGACACTCGCAGCTCGCCAGCAATTTGGTGGTGGCTTGCTATAATTAGCGATGGTGGATCGGTTTCATGTAGCTGGTCTTATTAGGTAGATATGTGCATGCAAGCTAGTAGGGGAAAGGAGGCTTCGCAGTCTTCAATAAGGGTTTCCTGGGTTATCGCGGATCGGGAGCTCCACCGTCCATATCTATGGTAAGACGCTTCAGCTCGGGCTGGTTGAGAAGGAGCGGTTGTAAAAACACCGTCTAACGATCTCTAATGGTTCTACTTGAAAGACAGGTCGGTAAACTACATCCGACAGGTATTACAAGAATTGATTGTGCTTCTACAGAACAGTGAGATTAGAAGAACGTTACGGAATTGTGGTTCTGAATTCAAAGCCATTGCATGATTCAGAGCCAAATGATTTTCAATCTCCAAGTCTATGCAATGGAACCTAGCAGTGTGTAAGTATTCTGAGTTAGAGTTCACATACAGACCTTTTCCTGAAAAGGCAGCAGCATACATGCAGGGGGAGACGCAAGAAAAAAACTCACTTTCCCAACTAGGAAATAGCGTTCGATGCGAATGAATGGTTGCCCGGGATCTTGGGAATATGGAACCTACCTGCTGGAAGGTTTAAAAGGGCTGTTTTACTTTGGCTGAGAGAAACACATGTTACCAATCCCAGGCTAGGCAACCTTGGCGTCACTCTACAACTCCACCACCAGTCAAGTAGTATGGCCTTCAGCTCTTAGTTCCGGATCAAGAGACTGTGCAAACGTGAGAGTTTTTGTCTGCATCATAACTCTTTTTTCTACTCTTTGTGCATGGTGTTCTAAGCCTAAGATGGGAAAAGATGAGGTTACTAACACCGCACTCTGCCCACCATCGTTGGCAGCATGGCTTCCAAAACTACAGATAAGACACCACAGATTCATACCGCAGTAGTGACAGTATGTCATACAACAAATCATAGAATTACAAAATAGCTTACATAAGTAGATCAGCAATGTCCTCAAGCCTTTTAGCCTCTTCCTCAGAGAAGTATATAACATCAGAGCGGAACTCGTCCTCCAGGCTACCCCCAGCCGAATCATAAGCGCACCAAAAGCTCTTGTTGCACATCTTAGCTTTCACAAGAGAAGATGGGGACTCGAGTATACTGCTTTCCACTTTGATTTCCTGCCTTAAGGGAATGATGGATGCGTTGAAGTCGATACGGGACTGGAAGTGTTCTTCCAATTTGCGCTCATCTTTGTTGAAAGAAGTGTAGTACTTCATGTTAATATCCTTCCCAAGTTTTCTTCTCTTTACATCGCAATTCCTCACACCATTTGTAATGAACAGAACGTTCTCCTTGCCGTTCTCTTCTAAAGAGTCGAAATGTATACGGTGTCTTGAACAGATCTCCTTAGCTCTAGGCTTGTGGGTTTTCCTGTTGATGTTTTTTGTGAATGAGCCAACAATTCCAGCGGGTATCGGATGCTTGTACAAGGAAGATGTCGAACCGTCAACCAACGATCCTATCCATACCATGTCATCTTGTAACGTCTTACTCGAGCCCTTCGATATGAGCGTCATCGCTATTACCAATCCGGTAAAGTGCTTCTTCTTGTTCAGCATGATGACATCAGATGCAACCTCTTGGGCTCTTCTCTCACCAAAGATTCTTGTGCTGTTCAAAACCGCATTACCAACTCTATTCATTCCAAATATTCTACTGTCTTGTCCTGATGGGAACCATTTCTCGAGTGCGTTGAACTCAAGAACCTCCACTTCTTTATCCAGTCTCAAGCTTGGGAAGAAGTAGGACCCTGTTGAGCGGTACTCTCTGGATTCGAGCTTTTTAAACAGTTTTTTGGACATTGGCACCACAGATTTATCTAAGAGTATCACATCTTCGAACGATGAGAATGCGATTGCAGCCAAATACCAAAGCTTACCGTCGTCGTTGTTCATAGCACCCTTAAGAGGGTCTCTAACCATATTTCCGATATCAACCGTCCAGACATCTTTAATTGGAGGAAAGTCCCGAATGGTGCTTCCTTCTAAAGGCTCTATATTTGACATAAAGGCATTGCGCAAGTCGACCTCATCTTGTGAATCGAGACTCTCCGCATAGACAATTTGCACTGGATACTTGACCTTCAGAGCTCTCAAAACTTTGGCCATCTTAACAACGTCCTGCACATCACTCTGAGATTTGATAGGAATCACAATTCCCTTACCGTTAAAAGAGTGGTACAACGTGTAGAGAGTAGACTGCCATGGGTTGCTGGAAATCTTTGCACCCGATCTTATAGAGGGAATTGAGGCCTCTGGGAACTTCTTCCCTAACTTCTTGTAAACAGGCAAAGAATCTGTCGACCACTGCAACATTGTACGCTTGATCTCCTTCGCCACAGCCAAAAAGTCACCTTTGGCACTATGAGGATTGGTCACAAAGCACTCCATAAAGACCCTGATATCAGAAATGGTCATCTCTGACGATAAACTACCGCCAGCATTGATAGAGCCATCCGCTGTTGTAAAGAAATCGATGCATTTCGAATTAAGACCTGAATGACTTCGAGCAACATTGTCATAGTTATTGTTATACCACCCTTTGGTCACATCAAAAGACCTATCATCTGTAAACAACTGTGACACGGAGGGACGCCACGATAACAACACGAGTACTAAACCAACAACCACTAAGAATGCGGTAGCAGACTTATTCTTTCGCCAGTTGTAACTCTTGACAAGTTGCGCCACCTTGCTGTCACCTATTCGCTTAGACTGCTCGGTGATACGTAGCCTTATGTTGGTATTAAGATACGCATCCATTTCTGGCCCCTGAGCTATTTGTCTCCACTGCTGCTCCTTTGCCGTGTTGATAAACAAACTTTTGGTTGCCAGCTGGCCAGTTCACTTTTCCTGCGCACGCGCGCGATCCACATTATACCGTTTGTAGGCTTTAACGGTACGAGCCTACAATCGGGTGTTCGTTGGCTGTCTGCCCGTTTCAGCTGGTTCTAGCATCACTTTGCTCACTTTTTGCTCAAACGGTACCTTGTGCTGCGTATGGTGATGAGATTTCTCATCTTCTGATCCTAATTGAGTATGCCTTACAGTTGCTGAGGCTAGTGGGCCGTGTACAGTCTGTGGGGAATCTACGACGCTCTCTCCAGGCACACACAGCTCATCATCCTGCGTCAGATCATCACGTGACCGCATGCTGAGTCCCTGGGGCTTGGAATGGCTAGTTGATTAGTCTGAGAGCTTGTAAATCTTTCGAGAGATCTTCAGCTGTCAGAGATATACTAAAGTTTTGGTTTGTTATAACAGTGTGTTGTGATTTGATGAGGAGAGTTTGGCGATATGGGTGCTGTAGTAGTGTAGCAGTGACACAGGCGAGTTGGATGATCATATGGGGGGGTCAGTATGTAGAGCAGCTACACTGTTAACGAGAAACAGGAAAGGATATACGTTTGGTTGTATTTGCCTGCAGTTAGAGTGCTGTGAATCAGTGTGGTGTTGTAGAAGTGCGGTGCCTTAATTACTGCACGTGTATACCAAATGAGATCCTCCACCAGAAAGAAGGATTGGCAAAAATGGTGTATCAATGGTACAGAGGCCTGTACTCGCTTCTAAGACGAGCTCACGTGGCTAAGTATCATTCCTACCAGCCATACTTCTCAGGTGATATTGTGCATGTGACCGTCGTGAAGTGTGAATTCTGGTGCAAATGGTAACACTCGTCCTGTTCACCACCAATCACATCATAGGCACAAATTACAGTATTGCCACAGTGCCTAGTTTCTTTTGTAATGAACTCAGCAGCTTCGTCCAAGTCACTTTTGCCTTGTTCCTGTGATTTAGGGACAATCACATCATGGAATTCCGTCCTAGACTTGAGATATTTCTTGTTGGAAAGAACGTCGGACGTTCCATGTGTTGTTTTGGCATTAGAATCACAATTGGCGCCACCGTCTGTAATAAAGAGAACGCTCTGGGAAAGCATTCCATCAAGAGAATCAAGGTATACTCTATGAACAGAGCCGGTCTCCTTAGCACGGGATTTGAGAGCAATATGGTTTAATTTTCAATTGAATACACCAACGACACCAACTGGAATACTGTGGACTGGAATTGCTTTAATCACACCTGACCATGCAAGCGAGGGCCAAGTCGTATCGACTCTTAGGTTCTCAGTTGCAATTTCTAACTTTGAGAGTACTAACTGTATTGCGATTGAAAACCCGGTGGTGTGAAACTTTGAGTCGAGGACGATAACGTTGTTGGAAGTACTGTACAGCCTTGAGTTCCGAAGGAACCTCGTTGAGTTCATCAAAGACAGATCGACAGTTTCCATATCAAAGACTATCTTATCAACATCATTGAGTATTAAATCCTTGAAAAGCACCAATTCCTGTAGTTGCACTTTGGTTATCAGTTTGTAATTATCAAAGAAGTAAGTACCGTACTTTTTCAACAACGGATTGTGGGAAATGTCAAGACGCCTCTTTGTAGGCAACTTTGATGGTTCGATCAGGATTGCATCTTTGAACGAGGTGAATAATAAGGCAGCAGCACTAAATGAATGCTTGTCGAGAAGATCGTCATAACCAGAGTCCAATGCCACTGAGAAAGCCACCGTCCATGCCTGCTTGAGAGGTGGGAAATCATAGTTGAAATAATGTTGCGAGGAATCTAGAAGTTTAGCTGAAATGAAATCTGCTTGCACTTATCGTTCAACGCAGACCATAGCCCTGATTCTTAATTAGTTGAAAGAACATGAGAATGGACAATTTGCACAGGAATATAACCTTCCTACCAACATCATTAGAAGACACAAATCCGTCACACTTTACTATATGTAAGAACCGACGAATGGACAGAAGTAGGTTGATGTTGTGTCCAATCGCTTCACTCAACAGGTCGCACAACAGGTAGCTCAATAGAAGCGTTTGCACTTCAGCAGGTCAATCCAGGCGAATGAACAACATGGAAAGATGATTTGTGAAGCAACAAGAACAGGTTGTGTGTCAATTTCCGTCGTTAAAGCCTAGGATAATTTGGTATTTCGATGAGCCTTGGTGAGAAGCCTGGTAATCTGGTGTTGGGATGTTTCTAAACAATCTCATCTCTAGGGGCACAACTGGTGTTGGGATGTTTATGGTGATGGTGTTGTTTGTATGTGTTGGAGGTTTAATGATATTGTTCTTATGGTTATGAGTAGATGACGTATCTGACGAGGCTTCTGGTGGTATGAGTATTTGATAAGAACGCGATGGCCTATAGTTAATGCGGTGGTTGAGGAAATTATAATATGGTTTGTATATTCCTGTTTACGATTGTTGTCATATATTAAAAGTTCCTATTGAAACTGAATATGGTAAATTTGAAATAAAAAGATTGAACAAATATTAAACAAGTTATAAATCGCAATACAGTGGGGCATCATCTGTTGTAATTATTTCTGCGATGATTTTCGAGTTAATAAACGCTATAAATCCATTTTCTACTTTGCTAATTGATAACTCATAGGAACGTTTTGCACTGTTTCCATGTGCTATACCTGAAAATACCACATTTGCTATTGCCCGTGATGTCAAAATCGACTCCAAGATGCCAATATATACCGCCTGTCCCAGTTTTATTCATGCACACATCCAAGGAAGCCATAATTGATTAGTATAAAAACCTACGAGCTTATTTTATTACTAAATGGATACCACCATGACAATGGATTATGCGTAAAAGAAAAACCACTTGAGGTTCATACTACACACAGACTTCAACTACAAATCTAACATCAATAAGCCCAAAACAGTCTCCCATGAGCCAACTCTTTCAGTAATATATTGCTTTTCTAGCTTTGTAGTGCCCCGCTTATAATACTCTGTTTAAATCGATGAACATTGGCTTTAGGCAGATTGTGAAGTGGATGAACATTATCGAATTGTGATGTGATAGTTCAATCTCGGTTACGCTCCCTATTGTTATGAATGCGATTTTCCATTAGATGCGTCCTTCAGCAGCCATCTGTAGTGATGTGGAACAATCTCGGGCGTGGCCGTAGGCATCAGTGACTTCCTTAGCTATCTGTATTAGCGTCTTGCTCCTCCATATCCCGACGTAGCTGAAGTGACAAAATCCTGTCTAATTCTTCAGAGCCGGTTCTGTAGTTCCTTCTCCCCATTGGATAGGAGATTCTCCTGACACACGAGTACCACAAGCGTCCATTAGACCAAACACACTATCGATTGATGCTTTTAAGTATATGATAACGGCACGGTAACCCGTGGGCAGTGCACAGAGGTTCCTTACCATGGAGGAGATTCCATTTGTTAGACCATCCACAGAGCAAACTAAAAGTAACGACATCTCAAATGGTTTACCACCTTGCAACGTCTCTGTACTAGCATCATTAGCATGTGAGTGATATCCGGCCAGTGTTAGCAACGTCAGAGGATCCGACTACACTGGAACATGCACATATGAGAAGCATATATGCCAACGCATATGCCAGTTATGCTTGTTGCTAAGCCATCACAGATGACTCTTTCCGTCAACTTCTTGTGTATTGTGGAGAGGAGACGTACTTCAGTGATGGACTAGTCCTGGGCCCCTGATACCTCTTGACGCAGCTCCATGATATGAACAGGATAATGCGACTGTAAATTAGGACGATACGGACTTATATTGCACAAAGAGACGATATGGAGTCTGAAATAGCTTCCTTCGAGAAACTCAACTGACTCGTCGTCAACATCAACACGTCATTGACTTCAAAAGTAACATAAACATGGCGATAGGATGTAGCTCTCAATCGTAAGAGGACCTGAGGATTTTCTCTAGTCCCATACTGGTGGGATGAATGTTTTGGTTTTCGTCCGGCCTCGAGGAAGTTTGGCCTCCTGCAAAAGTCAAAAGTGAAGGACATTTTGCGAGACATCTAGGTCAAGGTTCACGTCAAGTCTCAAATCTTTCGCAATTTCTATTCTTCACATGTTATGCTTAGGGCCAAAAGGCTCTTGATTGGTATGGTGATACCTGCTTAGACCAACTTCCTTAGTCCGCACCAGGTTTTGCCCTTTCACGCCGTACTTTTCTAATTGGGGTTCACGTTTACCCTTGTATGCGGCTATAGTCCAGGGGACAGAAATGAACTCACAATAAGAAATAATGCGTTGTAGATAGAATGTGTGTTCTTACGTAGTAATCCGGTAGATCCTACTGACTTCAAATTATGATTAAAACCATCGTAGGCGTACGGATCAAGGCGCTACCATCAATCAAAGTTACGTTCTCCTCAAAAGACTAGAAACATTCGAAAAGAGAAAACAGAGTTCTTTGTGGAGTTTCGGTGTTGACACGATGTCCAGGTAAGTATTCGAGGACATTAAGAAGAAAACCAGGCATTTTAGTACTTCTACGTTACAACCTACAAAGTCCCCCTAGTGTTGAACAAAAGAGGTCTTCCGGAGTAATGGTACTGTAAACTCACCATTACTCAGTCCTGGTCGCTCTCACTATTTCACCATTTATAAAAGGCATGCAGAGAGATACAGTTTAGAAGGCACCGCCGTTCCGCTGATGAGACTAATAGTCCCGGTCTAGTCACGCAAGAATATTACTTATGCGTGCATATGAGGCTGGACTCAAAGTATTGAGCCTAGAGTTCTGCCATTTTGAGGCTGTCTGGACATAAACAAATCGTTGAAATCACATACTCCCTTTTCCTTTGAAACAGACCACGTCCTCAATTTTTGGGTTTCTTGAAACAATATTGTCAGTCGCCTGGACCTCGCAATTCACCATTCTACATATACTCTCCTTAGTTAATCTGTTGTTGCTTATGAGGTTATTTTCCAAACTGTGAAGTTAGTCATAAGAACCACCAAATGGATTTAAAATTTGACATAAGCTTCGTAATACGCCGTTCAAGGAGGACTGTGGCACTCCAACATTTATGTTTCTACTCAAATGCTGACCTTAGAGGCCACTCATGCCTGTGCAAATCTAGGTTAGTCTAGGCCAAAACTCAAAGCCTTTTCGCAACCCTCAACTTTGCGTGGATCAGATTAATACACATGCATATTACAACGCATATTATTCCAGCTTTACTGCGTCAGGCGCAAATTGTAACTCATGTAACTTTTTTTTTGGAAATGCGGTGGTGTCTTATTGTCGACTGTTTCACTCTTGGTTTAACTGTTCCATGTCACGTCCCACTCCTCCCTTCAACTTTGTATTCCATCTCTTTTAATCGGTTTCTCAATCGTTGCTGTCGTTTTGTTCGATAGGAACAAGAAGACATGATTTTGAAGATGAAAAAATTCTTGTTTGGCTTCAGATCCAGCGGGAGAGCAACCGTCATAGCTATTTTGGTTCTTGTTCTAATCGTCAACTTCCATGCAAAGTTTGGATTGGAGACTTTGAATACTCCCGAGGACTTTGCAACCATCACCAAGAAGATCAATACCAAGGTTATGCTCAAGAAGTATAATGATATAGATGCCTACAGAGTTAAAGAGGTTTACCAACGGGGAGATTTGAGATCAAGATTAGCTCAGGCATTCCCTTATACCAAAAGCCCTGAGCCTCTACAGAAGAATATCTGGCAGCTTTGGAAGACAAAGATTTTTGAAGAACTGGAGGAGAAACTGCAAGAGTACGTCCAAACTTTCAAAGACCAGGAAGCACCTGAAAAGGGCTCTTTCAATTACACATTGTTTGCCAACTCAGAACAGAGTGACATGGTGAAAGATATGTTTGCAGAAGTACCAGAAGTGTGGCAAGCTTATGAGAAACTGCCTAAGATTATCTTGCAGGCAGATTTTATGAGATACCTTGTCATATACGCAAGAGGTGGTATGTACTCTGACGTTGATACCTCCTTAACGTTGGATGCACAAGATTGGCTAACGTACAAAAACCCAATATATGACAGGGAAAACCAAATTGGATGTGTTGTTGGAGTGGAATCAGATTCTGATGACTTGGATTGGCAAAGAAATTGGACACCTCGTCGCTTACAATTTTGCCAATGGACGTTACAAGCGAAAAGAGGACATCCAGTCTATAGAGATTTGATTGCAAGAATCACAGAAACCACGTTGAACAACTACGACGAAGAATCCGGGAATTTGACTATTGGCGAAAAGACTTATAATATTAACAACGACTCGCCATCGAGATTCTCTGCGATATTGGAGTGGACTGGACCAGCCGTCTTCACAGATACTGTTTTCAATTATATGAATGAGGTCTACAAGTGGAGCGAGCAGCTTTACGGAATGGACTTCTACAATGAAGGAATGGTTGATCCAAATAGACCTTTACATCTACAGGATAAGATAAGATACCACATGCTAAGGGAGAGCACACATAATGAATATGACCCAATAGCTTCACCTTTGGGCTGGCAGAACTTCACATACCTAGAAGAGCCTGTCTTGTTCGACGACGATTTGTTGATCCTACCTGTAAGGTTCTTCCGTGGTAAAAAAGGCGAGAGGGATGATTATACCCACCATCACTTCAAGGGAACATGGAAGAACGATTGATATGTAATAACAATTAAAATGCATTTATAAGAAGTGAATAACAGTATGAGATACTACCTCATAAATCCTACATTATATAAGCCCGTTTTCAATTGAAGTTAAAGATCCCACCAAACTCTTGAGATAGTGTCATATAAAACACGGTCACTATCTTGGAAGCTTTTGATAAATGAATGGTACTTTTCATCCTTTTGAGCACCGATAATATTATAGGCACACATTGCAGTACCACCGCATAACCCAGCCTTTTGCGAGATGAATTCAGCAACTTCACCCAAATCGTTTTGCTTGTCCAGCTCTTGCGGTTTAGGTACAATGATGTCGATGAGATTTGTTCTAGCACGTAGGAATTGATTCTTATTTTTGAAAGAGCTGTAGAACTTTTTAGAAGTCTCCTCTTCAACATCCACATCTTCATCACAGTTTATAGCACCATTGGTAAAGAACAAGACACTTTGAAGAAGGTCACCATCGAGTGAATCAAGATATGCCCTATGAACCGAACAAATCTCTTCAGACACAGATTTGTGGGTCTCACGATTTATTTGACGGGTGAATTCACCGACAACTGCTACTGGAATATCGTGGATAGGGACCGCTTCAGTGGCACCAGATGATAGAAGTGAAAGCCAATTGATATCACCGTTCAGCCCTTTCGTCACGAGTTCCAACTTTGCATATTTCAGCTGTACTGCTATCAGTAGCCCAGTAGTATACCGCTTTGTATCGAGGAAAATAACGTCATTAGAGGTGCTGTAAGATCTTGAATCTGCAAAGAATCTGGTGGTATTTAATAAGCTGAGATCGACAGTCTCCATATCAAAAACGGCTCTATCGACGTCACTTGGTAGCAATTCTTTGAACAGCTTTAATTCATTGAGCTCCACTTTGTCTCTTAGTCTGTAGTTACCAAAGAAATATGCACCGTATTTCTTCAATAAAGGACTATCCAAGATCTCAAAGAGTCGTTTCGTAGGCACTGTTGATGGATCAATCAAAATTGCATCTTTGAATGATGTGAACAACAAAGCAGCAGCGTTGAAAGTATTTTTGTCAAGGAGGTCACCATAACCCAAATTCAGTGTCGCAGATATGTCCATAGACCACACCTGTGTCAAAGGTGGGAATCCAAAATCATACCCTGGTGGCATAGAATCCACAGATTCAAGTGGAAGGTCAGATGTTTCAATTCTTCTGTTCATCGCGGACTGCAATTGAGACTCTTGCTCTTTAGAAAGCACACCCAAATGAACAATTTGCACTGGGACATCAATTGCAAAGAATCTCAAAAGCTTGATCAATCTCAAAGAATTCTCAAAGCCGGTCTTTGAAAGCACAGGAATCACAACACCTCTACCATTTTTGGAGCTTCTCAAGTTCTGGAAGAACGAAGCCAGTAAATCAGGCTCAATAAAATCTTTGTCGAGAACCGGGACGTTGTGTTCAAAGGATACCCCATTATTGGTAATTCTTTTGAGTTGTGCTTTCAGTTGAGAGCACCAAGGGAACAACTTGATGCCGAAATCGTTTGACAAATGGTGCTTGAGATTCTTCTGCGAGCCTCCTTTACTGAAAGACCAGCCATTGCTGCCGAAAATGTTGTAGTGTATGAAACATTGAGAATATACCCTTGTATCTGTGATAAGCTTCTTCAAATCCTCGCTTTGGCTTGTGAGCTTTGAGGTACTTTCCTTCGAGACTTTCTCACCTTCTTTGTTAGCTGCTTTCTCAGATGGTGATAGCACCCATGTCGATGCAAATGTTGGAACCTCAGACTTGTCTTCGAGCCCCTTGAAGTATTGAATACATTTGTCTTCGAACGTCAATGTTTGCGATTTTTTGAGCACGTCTTTATAGTACGGTTGCAGGCCATGTGGTAGCTCTATGACGCTTTGTTCGCTGGCTGTAGATGAACTATCCCATCTAAGCAGTGTGGTGAACAACAGTACGGAAAAAAGAGATACAAGGATAAGTCTCCATCTGTTGCCTTTCATTAGAGTCAAATCACCGTTTCGCCCAACAATGTGCAGAATTCCGTTAACAGAACGATGTAGACTCATTGTTTTGTAAGTCTTACTCGACCTGCTAGAATTTGCAAGTGGGATAGAAAACACGCCAACAGAAGGATCGTCATCAAAACTCCAAGGGAGTAGAAACGCCGAATTAGAAGGAGTGGGATCTTGCTTCAGTTGCAAAAAAATATATACAAGTTTTTGCAGATACTCGCCTTTCTGCATATGTGACCTAGCATTATGCATCAGTCTGCATATATATAGTCCCTTATTGGCTCACTATTGCTTAGTATGTCCACTAGCAACTTGCAGAAATGGGAAATGCAAAATCCTTGCGCAAACTTTCCCTATTTAGATCATTTTTGGAAAAATGGCGAAAATCCTTGGAAGTGGAATTTTGATGTTTTTACAGAAAATGTAGTCAGAAGACGCATGGTTACGTATGCCAGGCCTATGAAAGAATCACAACAACAGCTACTACTACTGCTGGAGCGCAATAGAGTTTTGAGAGGTAGATGAGTAACCAACTCTTCACATCTGAGATTCCTAGAGGTATGGATGTGATTGTCACTAATGGCAGTATATTGATGCCATAGGGAATACCAACATCCGTTCTGGGCGGCCAATTCTCCCATTTCTTAGTTGAATTAACAGAGTTATCAATGGAAGACGGTGGTGATTATATGTGTGTCTTAGAGATGCTTACATGGGGCTTTGATTGATTTGCAGTTCGGTTGGCATGATGAGGATCAGGACTTGCATGGTGTTGATGATCTGCTTAGGCAACCATCCAACGATCTGCTATTGTTGAGTAGAGGTATAACGAACCCTGAATTCAAGCCCAGGGAAATAGCTTGATTACCAGCTTTGGGGCTTGGTGTTAGAGAAACGTTATTTGGGACAAAACATTATAGACCATTGCCAGTAGAGATGCGTTGTATTTTTCTTTTTGATGCAAACATCTAACCATGCTGCCTCCTGTTTCTATGTTACAAGTAGGGGAAATGTTGTCAGTAATCACTTTAAGAAGGCTTCTTCTTTCATTCCTTTCTCCTCATGGTTGAACGCTTGGGCATCGTTATTGTCCTATTTGATATCTTGCCTCTTCCTTTGGTGGCGGGGTTAGAATCTCTTCT
>NW_017963652.1:20687-63898 GCF_001661405.1 Williopsis jadinii
GCCATAGAAAGGTCTTATTGCACAGCACATTAGATGGAGGTTGATTCACAGTGCTTATACCTGACCTTCATTAACCTTGAATAACTACAGCAACGACGCATAGAAATGTAAATCCTAGACCCGAACTCTTTACGAAAAATTTCAAGACTCTTTTACAGGGGATCGTCTGTTTTGTAAAAACTTCCCGCATTAACATGCAGAATAGACGCAAGTCAAAAACTTCCACCTTTTTTTTTGGTTTAACTTTTCCAGTTCTGCAAGTTGCCAGTGAACTCTAATAATTCTAACTGGAACTCACAGGATAAATAATTACAACACAAGGGTCTCAGATTGAAGTTCAATTGAACAGGTATAGTAGAACCGCTTCTAGTGTCAATTCTCTGGTGTAAGTCCCAGTACGGTCTGAAACTTGACCCGCATTTAGTCCTGAAATTTTGTAGAAGTTCAAGTTTCAAGAATCTCTATTTTATGACGGGCATGAGCTATATCGCCTTTCGGAAGACATGGAAGAAATTCAACGCGTATCCATTTTAAGACCTTCTTGCCGATGATGGGCAGATTTTGAGCTTCCTAGTGTTGGCGCCAATGTCTTGGTGTGAAATGTTAATCCCTTAAGGTAAAGCCTCAAATCAAACATGCCATCCATAGGACTCAAAATAAAAGTCATCTTCAGACTTTCGTATTTTAGTTCAAATAGTAGGGTCTTGAAGCAATGTTTCCAGTAACTGTATGACGCACAAACACAGGCCTGTGGAGGACTGCACTGGCTTTTTTGGTTTCAAACCATCCAAGTCGTTGTGATTCCTGTCAACAACATGGAACGTGTAGATGGTGGATAGAAATACCCGTGTTTTGGCCTCGTTGACAAATGCTCGTGACAATATACATATAGGACGCAATGAAAAAGCTTAATGGGGAAAAGTAGTTTATGAATAATATTCAAGAATCTCCCTATCCATACTTAGTCAACTTTTTTAAATGGTATACAACTTCTATTTCTATATTCAAACAATAAACACAAATGACAACACCTGAATTCAAAGAAAGGATATCACCATCAATCAACTAACGAGTTCAAGTACCCTCGCTCTTAGATTCTTCTTATTCTTTGATCTCAATGTCTTCTGGATGAGCCCTTAGCCATTGTAACTGATCTGTAACCTTCCTACACCACAGCTCTGGATCTTTCAACCCTTCAATCATGATGTCACCATGTTTGCACAGTAACCATTGCATGGATTCCCAGATCTTGGCCTCAGCATCAAAACCCAGCTCCTGGCGCAGGTAATGAGAGTAGAGTCTTCTGGTATTACCGTTGTCGTCGTGGATCTTTCTAAACCCATTACCATCAAGCTCCCATGGATACAACTTTGGTTGATTACAGTGCAGGAACATCGTCTCGGATTCTCTGTACTTGTGTCTCAGATAGTTGTTACCGTTTCTATTGTATACCGTTTTATCATCTTTGTACTTTTCAGGGTCCTGGCTTTGTATATAGTCCAGAATTGAGTCGTACTGACCCATGGCATGGATATCGGACACATGGCCGTTGTTGACGTCTCCGAACTCGCGGATGTATTCTTGAACCTGGTAGTATGGAAGCCCCATCTTATGTGCTGCAGCCAAAATGGTTTCTTTGTCACCTTCACCTGCCTGTCCTTGGGAGAACAAACCGTAATAGTACCCTGGTCCAAAGAAGTTGTAGTAGAGAGAGAGGAAAATGGCCTTTGCATGTGTTTTCTTATTGATCATGAGCTGCCCGGTCTCTGAAGAGGCCTCAGGCAATGCACCCTCTAAATCGTGAAAGGAGACTTTCCACTCGTAATCTTCGTGGGTATTCAAAGGCTGTGGGTGATCACGCTCATCTCCATAAGAGAATCGGACCTGATGAGTCTCATTGACGGTGATATTGGCAATGTCATAGTACAGCGGACTTGTGGAACGTCTCCAGAAGTCTGGCCAAACAACCATTCCTTTAGATTTGAAGGGTTCATTGACGAAAAGAAGATCAGGGTTCTTCACAGGGATGTTATCAGAGTCAAGCATCAGCACCTCCTCAAACGATGTCAGCAGCAATGCCATCGACTTCAACTGATACCCCTTAAACTCGAACTTTTGGACGTCAGCATATTTGTCCATGAGCAGGCATTCAGCACCAAACACAGGAAACACTCTTGTACACAGCTCAGAGGAGTACTCGGAATTACTAGGGATGAACACCTCCACTGGTAATCTGGAACCTGTGTTTCTCAGCATCACCAGTGAAAGTAGCACCAACCAGTTGTACTTACCACCACCTGCATAGAGTATACCTCTACGCTTGAAGTTCTTCTCGAACTCATCTGGGAACTTATCAGGGAGAAGTTCCACGATTCTCTTATGTGAAGCCGTCAACTTGGCCATCTCATCCTCACTGAGCTGCATGTAACTTCTGAGGTATTCTTTGCTTCTAATTGGCTCATTACCCTTGTTCTCACGGAGCTTACCAGAAAGCAATGGCACCTTACCAGAGCCTGTTTTCCCATAGACATTGGACTTGTTGTAGTGCCCAGCATTGTTGATAGGCTCAATGTTAGGGTCTGAGCTAAGAACATTTTCCAACAGCTCCGAGACAAACTCCTTGAATGTTGACTTCGTATCCAGTCCAGCGTCGAGTTGCTCCTGATTCGTGTATTCTGGGTATTGGGCGTTGAGATAGTACTCCTTCTCAGTGTAGTCCGAAATGGTGTGGACGTCACCTTCCAATGTGGGACGTCTACCGTTCTGTTGCACGATGACTTGGAACCCATTCTCAGATTCGAAATACGGGTTGCGGTAACGTGTTTTCAGCGGCTCATCAGTGGAGATGTGCGATTTGTTCAAAGCTGTGGAACTGAAATGGGGGTACACCAGCTGTAAACACACCAGCACTGAAGCCACTGTAAGCAACACAACGAATCTGATCTTCGCACGACCGCTCACGGCGAGTTTGCTAGCAACCAAGCGATACCAATATCTCGTATTGATCATTTTGGTAAGAGAGCAGAGACCACGGTAACAACGGCCAACAGTGGTCAAAGGATGGTGCTTAAAGGGGAACTCTCTGAAATCTTTGTTGATGAAATAGTACGCTGTCTCAGACATAAAAGCAGCAAAAATCGCCGGTCCGAGCAGCATAAGCTCCGTGCTGTCTACGTGTATTTTCCCGAGAGAGAAATACATATACACCATCGAGGAGATCCATACTGGCAGTGTAGAGCCTTTTCCACCATTCCAGGTGCTCTCAGCTGTCTCAGCACATCTTCATTCAATGAAAGAGCTTGAAAGGGTGTTAGCGGAGGATGGTGATAGTGTATAGGCTAAATCGTAGCCTCACCTGTAGCTCTCTCTCTCTTTCAACGGTGTAATCGCAGTCTACAACGGCAGCCAGGTTCGACAGCTCGACGTATCCGGGTTAGAGAGCTTTGGATGGCACCCATGAGCGAGAACAGGGGTCATCTCATATCAATCAGTTGTGGCAAAGCAGTGTCTGTGAGCATGAAGATTGAGTGATGAGCTTGAGCGAAAGCAGAGAGATGCGTGTGCCTGTGCGCTGTGATTAGCCTGCTGAATCTTGCACTGATATGCTGAAGTTAGCGTTCCAGCAGCTGCCCAGGTTGCGGACAGAGAGTGGCGTAGTGGGTCGTTGTAGAGGTGTCTCCAGGGCGAACCGTAGTGATGATCTGTAGCTTTCTCACACCACAGCTCTGGATCTTTCAACCCTTAAACATGACGTCTCCATGATTGCACAGTAGCCACTTCCCAGATTCCCAGATCTTGGCCTCAGCATCAAAACCCGGCTCTTTGCACAGGCTGTGAGAGTAGAGTCTTCTGGCATTGCCGTTGTCGTCGTAGATCTTTCTAAACTATCACCATCAACCTCTCATGGATACAACTTTGGCTGATTACAGTGCAGGAACATCGTCCCGGCCTCTCTGTTCGTGTGCCTAACACAGTTGTTCTTGTTCCAATCATACACTCTCACATCACCTTTGAGCTTCCCAGGATCCTGGCCTTGTACATAGCCCATGATCGGGTCCTACTGGCCCATGGCATCGATATTGGACACATGGCCGTTGCTGACGTCTCCAAACTCACCTATGCACTCGTGGACCTGGTAGTATATAAGCCCCGTCCGATATGCTGCAGCCATGATGGCTTCTTTGTCATCATCGCCTGCCTGTCATTGGGGGCACAAACCATAATAGCACCGTGGTCCAAACAAGCTGTGGTAGTGAGAGATGAAGAGGACCTTAACTGTTAAGATACGCAACCCATAGACCAAAAGCTTTTCCGCATTATGCATGGTTATTTGAAGTATTTCCGGCCAACGAGTACTATCTCCAGCGTGTGAGTTGAAGCGTGTGAGTTGAAGCGTGTGAGTTGAAGCGTGGCAGCTTGCACGAAGACTCAGATACTGATGGATGTGAGAGGTATTGGAGATCCATTTATAAGAGCTTTACCCCGTGGTTTTATAAGGACGCCAGTATCTGCTTATTGCCACAACAACGGGCCTCGAGATGGCGTAAGGCAGCGTCCTCATGCGGTTCGTGGTTAGTGGTTGGTGGTGTTCTGGTGTTCTTGGGCCTCGGATTCTTCCGAGCATCATCCATTCTGGGTGCCTGCAAAATCGATGATATCTACGGAGCCTGGACCACTTCCAGAAGCCAAAGGGGACGAGACTGTTTGTTATGTGCTCCTTTATTTGGTACCAAAGCTATAGGAGACGATGCCTATCGGATCATCCTTATCTTTTAGGCTGCGCTTTAACAGCACCGAGACGTGCATGGTCTAATACTTGGGCTCTGTCTGATGATATCAATGGCTTTGTCTGTTCACCTGTCCTGTGCTTGCGAGCTGCACAGTGAGTTAAATGCTTCCAACCTCACTGCGAACGTTGAGCCAGCACGTCGAAAGGTCGTGGTGCAAGTTGGAGGCCCAGTATGGCGAGCCTGTGGTCAGAGAGGTGGTTGTCAGTGCTGTTGTGAATTTGTCTAAAGTGAAAAGGGCCAGATGAGAACGTTTCACACCAGTCTTTGAGGATGAAGAAGCAGGTGTTGCAGCTCGTTCTGTCCGTCAGCATCGACGTTGATAACTGTCAGGTCTATGGCTGGAGAAGCCGTACATGGCTGCACAGGAAGGCACTCAATTCCAACCATCAATAGGTCCATTATACCTTTTTTCTGATCCATAAAGCAAATACTGGGACTCATGACTTATCTCAAGAAGATGGAGGTTTTACAATAAGGGATTTAGTGCTAATAGAGAGGACGTAGAGGACCAGGCACATGTGGCTTTAAGTTTTGTTAGAAATGAGAGTGGACTTGCCCAAGGCCCTGACATTCTTCCAACTCTTGAACATGATGTGGGTGGTTGTAACAAAGATGGTTCGGAAGATGATTCTGTTGAAGAGTACAATGAGGGGGATCTGAATAGTCTGTTATTATCAGACAAAGCCACCAGAACCGATGATATTTACTGACAGGATGAAACACAGCGTTTTATATCAACTCTCAGTTCCAGCTCAGGAGATACCTCACGCAATTGGCTCTCTCCCTAAGTTAGCTCAGAGGAAACAAGCATAGTCTAGTCCAAAGATGAATCGTGGATCAAACAATAGATCATTTGAGAGTATTTCCTGGTGCAGCTCAAGACAAAGACGGTGAATATGGTTTGAATAGTTGAATCCTTCGAATCCAGGTCTTTCTCATGTCAATTGAGTCTTTAGACTCGATCATCAAGACCGTATAGTTCCAGCAAACCGTCCAGTTACAACAAACCGTCCAGTTACAACAGAACATGTGTTTGACCAGGTACAGATAACCAAGCCCAGGAATGATGCAAATTTTAGGACTTTGGCTGGACAGTTTATGATTCATCTGCGTTTCATTAGTACAATGGCACCAAACTCCCAATATTGTTCCCAGGGGCCCTAAACATTGCTCAATTGAACAGGGGAGCCCCTTCCTTTAGTAGATATGCCTCTGACAGAGGACAAGATTGGTGGTGCTGTTCCATATGATGAGCATTTGATCAAAAGGTAAAGACCACACATCGTTTTTAAAGCTTGTAGTAACAATGATTGTCATCTCATGTTTGACAGAAGTTCATGACAAAGGGAAGTGTTATAGGAAACCTCCAAGCATAGGAAGATCAAGTCCAAGATGAGATTCAACACGACAAATGCTATATCTCCAATGTCTGAAGAGTTGCAACGTACTGGCAATCTATATAACCGAAACCATTGTTTATGATAAAGCTGCAACACATATGAACATCACAACTCACAAGTGCGGCCAACTCCAGATCTTCTACACTGAAAAGTTGACAGTGGAGGCTCATACAATGTCGTAGTTTGGTGTAATTGTTGATTCGCTCATACCATTGGTTCGAAGGCACTCAGTATGGACTCCTTTAATTACTCACAGCGATATCGCTGGTAGAGAGGACAGTCTCTGATACAAACAGGGAGACATAAAATATCTCTACAATTGGTCCTGTATCAGTGTGAGCGACGGAGTATGGCTTGGACAGATGATATGTCGACAATTCTATATACATGTGGTGACCACTGGTTGCAATGATGACTCCGCATCATTTCAACTTCTTTCTATTTACAACACCAACAACCTTCTTCAAATCCTTCTGGAACATCTTCCCAGAAGTCTTAACCTGCCATAGGGTTCCATGCTCATCTCTCAGCTTGTTTCTCTCCTCTGTCAACTTATCATTGACTTTTTTCAGCTTATCGTCATATGTCTGACCCTTCGCAGCCTCCTCCAAGGTTTCCTTACCAAACAGAATATCAAACACACGACCATCTCCCCAGAACCATCCGTTTCTGTCAACGATCCAATAGCCAAACTTCTTATCCGTCTCTTTCAACAGGAAGAAGAAGGTGGACTTGTCCAGTGTCCCATAGATACCATTCTTAGTGAAGATTTTCGACTTGTGACTTCTCAGCAGCTGTCTCAATGGGATGGTATACACAGGTGTCACGGACCCAGGCAGCATTGGATGCGTAGTGAACCTGATGAACTTTTCCTTAGTGCCGGGGACAATCCACATTCTTCTCACCAGTCTCGTCGGAAACTTCAACGCCAGCGTCATCATACCCATCGCAACGCTCATGATCGCCACACACATCCCCATTCTTGCGACGAACATTGTCAAATCGTCATCCTCCTGGTACAGGTCCCAAACTGCTCTGAACCCCCAGTCTACAAACGTCAGCCCGTAGATCGTGAACATCACCGCCAGAGACCCGCAGATGAGGAAGTATATCTTGTGTGTTTCAGCTTCATAGATCAACTCAGGCTCGTGCTTCTTGTTGAGGATCTCCATCATGGAACGCAGTGACGTGGTCTGCGAGGTTGGAACCCCGGGCTTCGGCAACAGCGTGCTCTTGGAGCTCAACGGCCACGAGGGCAATCTCGAGCTCAGCGAGTTGGACTGCTCAGTTTCACCAGGGATCGTCTTGTTGAAGGAAGTGTTCCTAGGCGCCAACGGCGACGCTGGCGTGGAAGCTGGCGTGGCAGCTGGCGTGGAAGATGAAGACGGTGATCTGCTGTTCACGCGGGATTGGAATCTCAGTCCAAGCAATACTGAGGGCTTCAGTGGAGCCCTCAGCGCAAGACGAACCACAGGTGCCACACTCAACGTCAACATGGCTGTCGTATCGTTTACCAAAGTGCTATAGAGACCAATGAGGGAGGCAAGAGCCAGGGCCCCACGAAAAATTATGTCCTACGAACAAGCCAAACCGACCAATCAGAAGCGAGGATTCCGTTTTATTCAACTTCAACTATCTCAATGGAAAAGACAAACGAAGGAAACCTGCAAAAGGCCCTCATTTGGCCCTTTTCAGCACACAGGGATGGTGCCCGACATATTTGCCGTTCATGGTCTTGAAGGCGTCCAGATAGTCCCCAGAGTCGTTAAACCCAACAAAGGCAAAGCCCTTGTTCTCACCATTGGACATTGGCACCTCGACGGTGCACAGCGAGGCGAACCTCTGGAAGGACGTTCGTACCACGTCCTCCGTGGCGTCTTTGCCCAGGTTGCCGACGAACAGCTTGAACACCTTGCCGCCTGGCGTGGTGGCCTTGCTCTTTGGAGCCTTCGTGTTCACAACCGCCACGCTGCTCATGCTGTTCTTGCCCAGGAGGAACGACTCAGCCTTGGAGCCACTGGCCAGTCTTCTGTCCGAGGTCTTGAAGTTGTTGTTCTTGTGCTTCTTATGTACTCTGTTACTCATCTTGATGCTATTCAGCTGTGCTATATACGTATGGAAGGAAAGGACGCGACTTCTAAAAAGACCAGCCGATCAAATAATCGAGTGCCAGGCCCAGTGTCAGGTACAGGCCGTAACGGATGTTTCTGACAAAGTACTTCCAGCAGTCAGCAGGGTTGTTCAGATCAACCTTGTAGACCATTCTGTAGACAGAGCCCAAGAACATTGCGCTGCCAATGGCGAACCCTGGCGAGAACAGC
This sequence comes from Williopsis jadinii, assembly GCF_001661405.1. Taxonomy (NCBI): domain Eukaryota; kingdom Fungi; phylum Ascomycota; class Saccharomycetes; order Phaffomycetales; family Wickerhamomycetaceae; genus Williopsis; species Williopsis jadinii. The sequence goes on from NW_017963652.1 coordinate 29,199, forward strand.
AGCCCACTGTGGTAGCCGGCTAGCGCCAGGAGGCCCGTCTGGGCGGTGGTCAACCCTGTGAAGATCATCTTCGACTTGTCCTGCCATGCCAGCGCCGTGGACTTGACGCCGGCCTTGATGTCGAACTGCTTGTCCTGGTGGGCGTAGATGGTATCGTACGTCATCGTCCAGCAGAACGTTGACAGGTATAGCGAGCCCAGGGTGATGGGATCAACTATTCCCATGGCCGGGAACCCGAGGATCGCCGCCCAGTTGAACGTGACGGAGAGCATGGCCTGCGGATAGTAGGTGAATCTCTTGAACAGAGGATACAGGCACACCGGGATCAGAGAGAGGGCTCCAATGGCGTAGCACTGTGATGGCAGTGCCAGGAGGATCCCGAGCCCGACGGTCAGCTGCCCGGCCATGAGCTTGTAGGCCTGCTTCTTGGTCACACGCCCGCTGGTGATGGGCCTCTCTATGGTTCTCAGCACCTTGTTGTCCAGGTCCTTGTCCAGCAGGTCGTTGACCACGCAGCCGAAGCCTCTCATCACGATGGAGCCTACGCCAAACAGGGCCAAGGTCTTGATGGTCAACAGCAGTGGAGCGCCGGTTTGACACGCGGCCATGAGGATGGACCAAGTGCCAGGGATGAACAGCAGCCAGGTGCCCACGGGCTTCTCCAGTCGCATCAGCTCACCGTAGGGGATCCATTTCTCTGGTAGGTGCTTCAGGACACCAAGTCCCTTCAACCGTTCGTTGGCTGCCCATGCCTTCTGTTCAGGAGTGAACACTTCCCGGGACTTTGCTACAGTGGACTGCGATCTCGTGGCCAGTGATCTCGTGGACTGCGATCTCGTGGCCAGGGAGGCCAGGGAGGCCAGTGACGGGCGAAACAGGCGCACAGAGGGCCTGAAGACGGTCAGTTTCATCATGTTTTACTTGCCTGAGCTTCCTTGAGCTTGCTTGGGCTTGTAGGAGGAACTGGGCGACGAACTGGAAGAGAAACGGTGCTTCTTCTTGTTTATTTATATTTCAATTTTGGTGTCTTGGAGAGGAAAATCGGTACGCACATAGTTAAGCCGACTCCATGGGACAATCAGTGCAGAATAGCTCACCAGTGCGGGCGAATAAGGCCAATTGCTCGGAGCAGCGAGCTTACAACTACAGAACGAACACTTCTGTGACCGTTGTGTAGCCAGATTCGAAGTCTTTATATTTAATACCCGGCTATATACACGTGAAGTTGTGGTGGTGAGCTCATCTCATCGCCTCTTCTCCATATAGAAAATTTTTTTTCAGGAAGGTGTTATCTCTTCCCTTGTATTGCAACGTAGAAAACACAGACAGTGGGCATCAACACCGGGAAACATGAGACAGAAGAGAGCCAAACAATACAGAAAGCAGATGCTTGTGTACCAGCACACCTTCAAATTCAGAGAGCCCTACCAGGTCATAGTGGATGACGAATTGGTGATGGGATGCTCCAAGGCATCATTTGACGTAGCCAAAGGGCTGACGAGAACTCTTCAAGCGGAGGTCAAGCCGATGATCACGCAATGCTGCATCCAGAAGCTCTACGAGAGCCGTGACCAGCACGCTATCGACATTGCAAAGACGTTTGAAAGACGTCGTTGTAACCATCCACCCAAGGATCCTGTTCCACCTCATGAGTGTATCAAGTCGATCGTCAATATCAATAATGAGAATAAACATAGGTATGTCGTGGCCACTGATAACGAGAGACTGAGATATTCGCTGAGAAAGATCCCCGGTGTTCCGTTGATCTATATGAACAGGTCTGTGATGGTTATGGAGCCCCTAAGTAAAGCAAGTGCTCTGGTTTCAACGTCAAAGGAGAAGAACAAGTTGACTCATGGCTTGAACAGTGTGAAGAGTGGCGTTGCCAACGCTGAGCAAGATGACGAGACAGGAGAGACAGAGACGAAGAAGAAAAGGAAAGGACCAAAGCAACCAAATCCTTTGAGCATAAAGAAGAAGAAGGTGAAGTCAGGCGAGAATGAGCAGCAGCAAACTACAGAGAAGACGAAGAAGAGAAGGAAAAGATCTCATAAGAAGAGAGAAGCTGGGCAAGATGAAGGTGACGGTGAAGGTGACGGTGAAGGTGAAGGCAAAGGTGACGGTGACGGTGATGGTGAAGGTGAAGGTGACGGTGAAGGCAAAGGTGAAAGCCAAGGTGAAAGCCAAGATTAATCTTGCAATTCATCCCTCAATAATTTGGAAATCTCATCCATAGTGAACGGTATATAAGCCATCTCAGTTCCAGATTGATCCTTGGTTAAAGTAGCCATCTTGTGCTCAACAAACTCCATAAACATAGTACGGAAGTTGATCTCATTGGAGGAGATAAACTCCTCTGAACATCTTTGGAATAACCTGGAAAATTCAATAGCATGTTTTATAGAACCACGTAGTGAACGCCCAATTTCCTCCTTCTTCGAAGATTCGTCGTCGTTCATCAACCCCAGTTGAATCTGTGCTAGAATCTTATAAAGAGCCCTCGAGTTCGAAGTTAACGAGGACAGCACATATTTGGCTCCCTTGGAGCCCAACGATTTGTTAGATTGTCCAAACGTTAGAGGATCCTTGAACGACATCTCAGTTAAGTAGTCTTCAAAGTTGGTAACGTTATGCCAAACAAATTTGAAATTTGATAATCGAACAGAATCCCACAACAATGGTGCATTGATATGATCAATGGACGCAATTGTCCTAAACTGAGGGATGGAACATAACTTCGAAAGGTAGTCGTGTGTTCGTTCATCCCTTAAGGGCTCGGAATCAATGTTATGGAACAACAGTATCAGCTCGACTTTGTCTGATCTCTGGTATTTCTTGGAATAATGACTCGTCAAGAATTCAACTATTTCACCAGTTCTCTTAGGTAGGGATTTGGTCAACTTCACAAGCTTTGTGATGTTCTTCAGGATCTCTGAGAAGTTTGTCAATGGATTATATCCATTGATAACCAGCACTGGCACGTCATCTCCGTAGAGGTCCATCACACAACTCTCGACAAAGTCCAATAGCAGCTTCCTCTTAGAGCCTAAGCCATAGAATAGCAGGTTGAAGCCGAACTTGAGTTCAAAACACCACTGTGTGTATAGCTCTTGGTACAAATGCATCACTCTAAGTCTTTGGTTGAAGTGAACAAACCCACTGAACAAAACCAAGGAGTTGAACTCATCGTAATCCAGCTGAGGGGCCATCAACAACGAATTAGCAGAGCTTTTGGGTTTAAACCTATGTTGATCGAAGTAACCATCTGACCCATCTAGGAATAACGCCTTTTCATCAACATCTCCTTCAAAGTCATTGCCATCTTCATTATATTGCTGTAAAGAAGGTAAGGGGGTGGGAACAAACGCTGGGTCGAATGTTGGTAATTGGTCCGAATCGCTTTGCTGATGCTGTTGCTGCTTCCTAGATTCATTGATGATTGTTTCAGCAAGACGCCTATCTGCCTCTGTATCCTCATCGGCGGAACTTAGTCCATCTTGGAGAATGTAGTCCAGCCTATCATTCGCCCTCTTTCTGGCAGACCTGTCCTGCATTTCCAACTTGGCCCTTTTAGGAGTTGCCATATTACCTGAGCGTCCATTAGCAGGCTTCTGAGGAGATATTGTCCATGCACCACGTTTCACAGGAGATGTGGCAGTGGTGATCAGTTGAATTAGTCCATGTCTTTGCTTCTTTGGAGACTGGAAAGGGTCAAGTTTAACAATCTTGTGTTTGTTCAAGGCCAGCTCTTTCTTTGAAGTGGCAGGCTTCAATGTTGGAGCATTCACGAATACAAAGGTAGTTTGACAGTCGGATTGGTCATCAGATTTATCGTCATCATCATCGTCACTGCTGCTTTCAGTATTGAACACATCCTCCTTTTTAACTACCGAGATCATCCCAGCCTTTGGTCTTCCTCTTTTCCGCTTCCCCGGCTCCTCCTTAACAATTGTCAAGAATCCATCAGGAACAACTTTCTTCGGTCTTCCTCTCCCTCTCTTGGGCTTCACCTTCGCTTCATTCACGTTGTTGCTATTGTTATCTGAGTCAGAATCAGCCGCAACCTCTCTGAACCTTGACCGTACCACCCTTCCTCTTCTGGTTGTCTTCATCGGGGCGCCAGAGGCCATCTCTCCGGGCATAACTTCAATAATGGCCTCTTTCAGGTTGATCTTAGTCCTCGTTGAAGAAGTATTCCTAGGACGGCCCCTGGGCCTCGTCACCACCAACTCTCCTTGTAACAGATCAGAATAGTCATATTCATTCTTTGAAGGTCTCCCAACCCTTTTAATGCGGGGATCTCGAAGCAACGAGTGAATAAGCCTGTCCCTTGTGAAGGTTTCATAGTTGAGACTCATCATTCACTGGGATCGTAAGCACTCTTAAGGCTACAAATTATCGTAGAGAAAGCACAGATGGCTGCAAAGTGTTGATGGAAGTGCACTGAAAGCTGATGGAGGAGTGTAAATACGGGGGCATATATCACGTGCGACATCATGTGACATATAAGTTCCGGGACCAGGTCCAAAAATCATGAGCCAATGCTGGGATTTCAGCCACGTCACACAAATGTCTGAACAGCCTTTCATCAAACCAGACAAAAATATCATCCGATCACCGTTTAACTTTGTAAACGCAATTAGCATCGGGTAAATGTCCTTGGGCCCAAATTAGACTCCTCACAGTCCCAATTGTTGAAATGATGTCCGCTGTCCCTTTTCTGTTGTTAAAGCCAAACCATTGCAACCTATCTATTGCCTGCTGTAACCGCTCATGTTTCGAGCATGGTCACAGTTTTCACCCAATTCATGTAGAATGCGTGTCCCATGTCCGCGTCGTCGTCTCGTAAATCAGTTAAGGCCACATATGGATGTACTTGAACAAAAGACACATACACTCGCAAAATATGAAACACTTGGCAAAAACAGCTTGAGATGGCTTTGACATGTCCTGAAACATCAAGGTTAAATGCATCTAGACGGTACACCATACCTATCCGTTTCTACACAAAAGATGATCTCTAAATTAGACCACTTGATTGTGACCATTTCAAAAATGGGGGAGGGGGGCGTGGTCATGAAAGCAGCGCACTATGATGTTTTACACCTCGCCAGGCATGTACACTGGATACAGGCGATGTATGTCCCACCACCGGTCTGCGCCAAATTTAGTGATAAGCCCGAACTTTGTTTTTCCAATGGTCCGTAGAAATCGGAACACAACGGTGTTTACTGAGGAGTGAGAACTGTGAAACAAGTAGCATGTCCCTTATACCGAACACAGCCCAGGTTCGTGGACACCATTAGTTAAAGTTCGTTATTAGCTGATCCAGTCAAAAGTTTAAAATAACAGTGTAACTGAGCTAATGAAAAAAGAAAGCTAAAAAAACGCACAGGAGAAACGTGCGGGTTGTTAGAGGCGGATATCTATAACTCGCAGCGTAATTACTACTTGCTGCTTGCTTCAAATGTCCATATGTCCATTTCGCACAGTTATGCATTACAATATACTGCGTTTGAGGAGATCTCTTGAACTTCAGAAGTTGACAAACATGCGTTAAAGATAAGCCTTGCAAGAGACTAAAAAGCCATGAACCAACGCGCACTTTGAGCTTGCTCACAGCTCTGTGTAATGAGTTTGGTAATTGTTCTGTACTATGACGTTTTAGACGTCGTTACATGTGATCCTTGCTGAACTGAATACGATCGTGGAAGCGCTGATCAGTTGACCAGATACATGCTCGGAAGTTTTTCTAAAAAAAATCAAAGTGAGACACCGCCAATGCGGAACGGAACGACACCTGGGCAGCCTTTGTGATTGGCTCTGCGATATCACACGTCAATGTTAAGAAAGTACCGGTGTTTGCCGACATGTCCAGACACTTGAAGGGAAACGAACTTGGTGTAGCGAACTTGTTGTAGCGAACTTGGCGTACCAAGACCGTAGACTAAAGACCTTACACACCAGCAGCTGGCATTATTTTTCTATACAACGATGCCGTGTACTATGTGTGAACTTCACTTCACATGTTTAACGTATGATTGTCCATTCCTACATGATCGGAAGGAGTATCACTTGCAGTTTAATTTCCGTCTATGTGCTGGTTGGAATGGGGACGAAGGGTGTGGTGTCGGTGGAATTTGGCAAACATGGCTTTCCACCAAAAGGGGTCGGGGCTGTGCCCGCGCGTGTTTAATTGCACATAAATTTATTAGAGATCCCAGTGCTAAGGTGTCTAATTATAGTTTGCAATTTGGGCTTTACGTAAAGATGACAAGCACTGGGTTGTAAATGTCCCCTCAGTGGTCAGTCTGAGCACACTTGTGTTGAGGGCTGTTTTGCGCTTAATGTACAGAACCAGGGTGTGAAGCCCAGCGGGCCTGGATACCAAGCGGACAAGACACAAGCGGTGAACCCTTAACTATTTTCTCCCCCGTAGCCTGAGGGGGGGCTCTTGCTTTCACCTTCATTTTATGTAGGGGCTTTGTTGGAAAAGTCTTGGCTTTTTTTCCCTGCTGCTTTTGTTCACTCAAGACCTTTTGGGGGGGGGGGAGAAATTAACAGTTAAGCCTCGCGACGTCTGTCCAATGAGAGGCCTTCAAAGTTGCGCCGAGACGTCCAGATCAGCTGCTCAGATCGTGCAGAGTTGGGCCAAGCAGGAAAAAGCGCGCAGAAACGCCACGAAACGTGAGACCCTGCCCAGCATTTTTGCAAAAACCTTTGCTGTACGACGTATGCGCAGCTTACACCTAAAACTCTAACCTTGAGGGGGGTGATGAAGAGAGGGAGAAGCGCTCAAGCACCTCTTGGATTGTGGATGCAGCGCGGCAACGGTTTTCTGTGTCTCCATGGGTATCTTGTGTGTTGTTGATATGTAAAAACTTGAGACATTTTTTTCTTGCGTCTTGCTTTTCCCTCCTTCGTTAGTCGCCCATATATAAAGGGGGCCATAAACCTTGAATCGACCATTTGTCCAGTATTTTGCCTTTGACCAAATTTGTCTCTTTTATAGCAGCGTACACTCTGTAACGGATAGGACAAAACAGTTGCACAGACAAGAAGGAAATATGACACAGGTGACCATGTCCCTACCACCAATCTCGTCTCTTTTGGCAGAGACCCCTGCTCATCCACACCCATTCCAGTACACATATCAACAGGCGCATCCACAACTACAGCATCTTCAAGTATATCAACAATACCCACCTCCACAACGTTATCCGTATCCAAGGGGATACCCACAGGCTCAGGGACAGGGACAAATACAAGAACAGCCACTTTTCTTAATACCGCAGATGACAACACCAATGGCAACAACCACGCCTACTCCAAGACCACTGTCACCTCTATATACACCACAGACCGTGCTGCCATCTCTATCACAGGCGTTGAACACGACGGCAAACCAAACCGCGCCTGTGAAGACTTTTATACTAGGACAGAGACCAGGCACAGCTTCCAGTTCGACCCCGACTGGTGCTACGTCAACGAGTAAGCCTGCAAGCTCACCTGTACACGTTGACCTTTCGGAGTCAAAGAGTGTGCGTAAGTACAGATGCAAGATCTGTGAAAAGTGCTTCACCACGTCGGGCCATCTGGCTCGCCATTCAAGAATCCACACCGGTGAGCGTAAACACGTTTGCCCTTTTGAAGGTTGTGGTGCTAAGTTTGCAAGACAGGATAACTGCATGCAACACTTCCGTACTCATCAGAATCCAAAGACCAGACGCAAAAGGATCAGACGGAACGTCTAAGCTGGAACACGAGCAAGCCTCTTTGGCAGCACCTGGTTGTTACTTTTTATCGGACCCTGGGGGTCCAAATGGATGAAGGAATACATGTTAGTTTTAGGGATATTACGGGAAGATCGACAGCGTAGTAAGCACACCATTATAGGGCTCATTGCACATGTAGGGGAGTTATACGAACCAGCTTGATCCTTGTACCACTTTAACGGCTATTTGGCATTTAGCCGCATACGGCCGATGTTGAAACTTGGAATCATGTGAGACGCTGTGGAATGAGCGACCCAACCTGTTCCCTATGTCCAATAGCTTTTCCAACGGGACCCTAGGGGCTGGAGCAGAGTAGGCTCCCGCACCTCTGTCTCTAGAAAGAATAGCATAGCCGACTCTTTGTCCACACTTCCAATACGCTACATATGTCCTGTCCACTATCAGCCACCATCAGCCACGATCAGTGGCACCGTGATGGTTTGCGCCACTGCGATGACTCCTAGAGATTGAACCACGCTGGGAGACTCTACGTCCACGGAGAGGCTCACGCAGCTGATTCTACAAGCTGTGTACATTGAACTTCCCCAACTCTTCCCAACCAATAGGAACCTTTGATAGTTCGCAATAGGCGGTGAGTCTGACATTCGGCGCAAGCAGCCTATTTGCGCAAATACATTGCCGAACTGGGCAATGCAAGTTCGCAAATGTCAGAAGCTTCACAAAACGACAAATTTAACCCCTTTGGGACACCTCGTATCAAAGCGTCATGCCGAAAGTTTTTCCTCCATACTAATTTTTTTTTCACCTACAATTGCTCTCTCAAACCACTTTTAACACTCCAACAAACACACAGATTAAGCGTGCGAAAAGAAAGTGTCAGGATTGGATGTTCACTTCACCATTGAAGAAGAAGACCATGAGCAAAAAGGAGTTTCAACAGCTGACAAACTCTTTGACTACTCAGAAGGCAGGGCCACCAGCAACCCCTATAGTTACGACCAACACCAGTCTGATGAGCTTGCCAGTGACTAGCGGTGCAAACGGTGGTATTAGAGGCACCAACAGCACCGCTGTTGGTGCTGACGGAGGCTCAAGACGTACGTCGTGTGCCTCTACCTGCTCTTCGATAAGTTCACAGAGGTCGTTCTACATCAACAACACCCAAGACGAGAATGCCATATTGGACGATGATATATACAACATCAGCAGCACGGAGTCGCCAACGTTGATGGCCACGTCCATGGATAGCAACAGGCTGCTGCCGAGCCTGTCGACCATATCGTTGCTCTCGCTCGGCAGAGATCAACAGTACCAGCAGCAGTATATGGACAACAACAGCTCTTCCACTTGTTCGCCTGAGTTGAAGAAGAGAACTACGGCTGGTGGCAGCTCTAGGCCAGGCTCAAGAACAACGTCGTTCTCATCGCATGCGAGGGCCAGTTTCCATCAGCAGAGACATCCACAGATGTATAGAAGAGCATCTCAGCAACAAGTACAACAGGCACAACAGCAACAGATTACCATACAGATACCCGAGACGCCGCATTTTGGACCAACATCAGTAACATCGTCGCCTTCCGGGTTTATACTATCACAGCAACAGCTACCAGCGTCACTACAACGTCAGCATGGGTTCCCTCCAGGTCTCAATCGCCAGAACAGCTCAAACACAACCACAACCACCACAGCGACATTGACCAATGGCAGTTCGAGTCCTTTACTATATCCAGTTGGAAACAACGACGAGGTACCAATGACGCCACTAATGCTTTCAAATCCAGGTATATAGCATATGATCTATCTCGACGTTTAAATAGGCTCTCTACAGGTTTAATTTCCATTCAATTCAGGCATTTCTTTTATTTTCATTATCAAAGGCAGAAAAGTACTTATAATTACTCTCTAGAGTTGATGATATCGACAAACTCTGGCTTCAAGGAAGCACCACCAACGAGGAATCCATCAACGTCAGCCTTGTCCTTGAAAGTTGGGGCGTTCTTACCGTTGGCTGAACCACCGTACAAGATTCTGGTGGCCTCTGCAACCTCTTCACCCAACTCTTGCTTGAGGTAGGCTCTGATGTTCTTGTGGGTCTCCTGGGCATCCTCAGGAGTGGCAGCCAAACCAGTACCGATGGCCCAGACCGGCTCGTAGGCAATGACAATCTTTGACCAGTCCTTAACGAGCTTGATCACAGCAGCCAATTGACGTTGGTTCACCTCATCAGTGATACCACCCTTTCTCTCCTCCAAAGTCTCACCAATGGCAAGGATGACGTTCAAGCCAGACTCAAGGGCGTACTTGACCTTCTCAGCAACAAACTCATCGGACTCGTGGAACAAGGTTCTTCTCTCAGAGTGACCCAAAAGCACCCAGGTGGCACCAACATCCTTGATTTGCTCGACGGAGATCTCACCAGTGAAGGCACCAGAGCCCTTGGTGTAGGCGTTCTGCGCACACACCTCAACCTGAGGAGTCTTCACCAACTCCACGGTGTAGTCCAAGTAAGTGGAAGGTGGTGCAATGACAACCTGGGTGTTTGGATCAAGACGAGCAGTGTTGAGTCTCTCAACAATCTCCTTGATGCTTGATTTGGAACCGTTCAACTTGAAGTTACCACCGACAAAGAACTTACGGGCCATTGTTTCTGTTTTCTATTAGATGTTCTCTTTAAAATGTGATCAATTGATGAATTGATGCTTTGATGATGAAGAGAAGGAACAAAGGAAAGAAGAGAAGAGAGAAGAGGCCCCTGAAACTTTGCTCCGGGTATAAAAGCTCGTCCAAAAGGCCACCATCAGACGTTTTCGGTGAGCACCACACCACGCATTTAATATAATGTTATATAATGTTATATAATGTTATATAATGTTATATTACGTCATACCATATTATATTACATTATAATATAACGATTCATACAAGAGTTATAACCACCGTCACGCCTACCACACCGCAACCGGCCATACGTGTGTTCCCTGCTCATCACGTCTTGTACTCGCCTCTAGCCTTATCAAACATCTCCCTCAGCTTCCTCTCCTTCTCCCTTCTGATCTCATCATCCCTGGAAACACACCGTCCGTCATCGTACTGGTTCAGCGCAGACATATCGGTGTAACTGTTGGAGTTCTTGGTGACGTCGGTCTTGGACTCCTCCAGGTACGCGCAGTCATCGTCGTCCTCCTCCCACTTGTGCAAAGTGGTCTTCAGCGTGAACTTGTGCGTGTCAGGAGGTCGTTCCATGGTGATCAGCTGGCAATGCGGCACGTTCTTCAACGACTCAAACTCCTCATAGGTCCACCTGTACCACTTCATGAGGAACACCCTCGCCCAGATCCCGTGTGTCACGAGAACCAACACGCTGGGGAACTTGTCGCTTTGGAATTGCCTGAAGAGAGTCTCGTTGAACCCTGCGCATCTGTCGTAGACGTCTGCAGCACTCTCTCCAAACGGAATCCGATAGAAGAAGTGCCCATAGTGAGCCCGCTCCGTCCATATCTTCTCCATCTCATCACTGCTGGCCTGGAAATTGCCGAAATCTTGCTCCCTCATCCGTGGCTCCTCATGCACCTTATAGTCAACGTCACATCCCTCCAGCCCGCTAATCAGACCATCAAGGGTTTGTCTTGTACGCAGATACGGCGACGTATAGAACAGCACAGAGTCATCCTCCTTCAGCACAGATCTCAGCTCCAAACCAGCCTGCTTAGCCTGCGCGTGTCCCCTAGGAGTAAGCGCAATCTTATGATTAGGTATGTGTCGGTTAACTGACTTGTCACAGTTACCTTCGCTCTCTCCATGCCTAACGAGAATAATCAGCTGTCAACACGCTCGTTAGTCTAAACAAGGACTCGGAAATACAAGCACACACACACAACAAGCCGATACTCACCCTAGGCCTTCCCATCCTTCGAAATTGCCTGTTGATGAAGGGGAAGAGAAGGAGTGAATAGAAGCGACCGAGGACCCTCGGCTTTTCATATTAAGTACTGTGGTGTTTGGATGTTTTCCAGGCTAGACGTATATATACAGCGCAATTCTACATATATCTTTCCTATGGCGTTGTATGGCTCGCTCTGGTGATATTGCTTGTTATTATTTGATTGTAAAGAGTAGCTCTTCATTGTCTGATTACACTGTCGGTGAGGAAGTCGGAAACAACTTGCTGTTCAACGTCCTTTGCAGTGAAGTTGATCTTTTCACAGAGTGGTAACCATTCACGCAGGCTAACCTCCTGGTTAGTGCTCTTCTTTCTGTTCAATTGGTTATAGAGATGGTTCAAGTCATCAACGGAGTCAATCAAGGTCTCAACGTTTGTCCCGAGGGCCTTTGATTTGAGGGACGAGGCCTCCAAGGCCTGTGTGCTGTGGTAGAAGTCCTCATCGTTAGCGGCCAACAACAGCGAAGTCAGGTAGTTGTTGTGCAATTGAACAGGCAACTCTTCAAACACTTTGTCGAACGACAGCTCAACCTTGTTCAGCTGCTCCACGGAGTAGTCGTTGGCGATGAAGGTCTCGAGGAACGGTTTCGTCAATCTGAAGGCTCTGAGGGACAAAACGCCATACTGTGCTTTACTTGGATCCACAGTGATCACCACAGAGTTGGCACTCTGTCTCAATTGGCCATAAGCCATGGAGTCAACAAGGCTCTCTGAGAAGGCCTTACCACTCACAGAGGATTGGTACCATCCCAAGAGCTGTATGGTCCCGTCAGTCACTTTCAACTGCTCCAAAAGCTCCTCTTGGTATCTGCCGTTCTCCTTGTGTCTATATGGTGATTCGTCGTCTGAAGAGTACGGGAAACGGTGCGACTGCGTGACTTTCAAAACATCTTCATGGACGTCGAACCCTAACAGCGGTCCACTGGCAGAACGTGGGAATCTTTCAGACGCGTGCTTGATGATCTTGAGCGCAGTCTTTCCAGGTGTGTTAGTAAATCGCTCCTTCAGCCTCAAACGTCATGCTCAATACGCTGTAATTCACTTACGCTTGTTTCGATTTGCACAACCGTGGTGGTTGGCTCCGTGTACTGTGCCTTTGATTTGCTCATCCTTCTTATCCCGTTAGCGGCCTGCTTCAAGCCCTCTGCTACAACTCTTGGACGTTAGATGAAATTTTTTTTCCTTCTTCGCCTGCGAGCAAAGCTTTGGGAAGTGGGTGTTCCCAGAAGGGTAAGTTCCGAGGTGTCACATGATGTGTCCCTCGGATGTGCTCTGTGCCTTCAGCGACAAACATTCGAGAACAAGAAAATGGATCTTTGGCCGAGCGGTTTAAGGCGCTCGACTCAAGATCGAGTATCGTAAGATGCATGAGTTCGAATCTCATAGGATCCATTATTTTTTTTTTTTGGCCAGCACAATCATCTCCTGGAAACAACGCTCGGTTCCCCTTGCTCACATCAATCGAGTCCCACAGCCAATGATCCTGCTGCTCTTCAATCGCTAACTATAGCATCTCCTCTCCATTATAAGGCCCAATTGGCTAGCTGGCGATGCCATTTCATTCGCCAGTGTTACATCGTCAGATTACGTAATCCCACCTAAATATCCCTTTTGTATGACGAGGAGACCTAGTGCACGCAGCAAAAAAAAAATTCTCACAGGTTGTCGACATCTTGTGCTCCGTCCCACTTGTTCCCATTCCAGTCAAAGTGGATTGTAAAGTTCGTGAAAGATGTCAGATCAATTGGCCGAACAGGTGCAGAAGCTCTACCTCGACGAGGTTACCGGTGAACAGGTTTCCAAGTCTGAATTGAAGAAGAGACAGAAGAAGCGTGAGAACGATGCTAAGAAGGCCGCAAAGGCCAAAGAAGCAGCAGCCAAGAAGGCTGCTAGTGGCGACAAGCCATCAAAGAAGAAGGATGTGTTGCAGGACTTGACTCCAAACCAGTTCTTCGAGATCAGATCGAGACAGATCGATGAGTTGAGACACACAAAGTCCCCAAACCCTTATCCTCACAAGTTCAACGTGACCAAGTCCATCAGACAGTTCCTGGAGGAGTTCAAGGACTTGAAACGTGGTGAGACCAAGCCGGAGATTGAGCTGTCAGTTGCAGGTAGGGTCATTGCCAAGAGAGAGTCCGGCTCAAAGTTGAAGTTCTACGTCTTGAGATCGGATGGTGTCCAGGTTCAAATCATGGCACAAGCTCAAGATTCCAAGGAACAGGACTATGAGACTGCACACGAATTGCTCAAGAGAGGTGATATCATCGGTGTTACCGGTTACCCAGGTAGAACTGAGCCAAAGAAGGGTGGTGAAGGTGAGTTGTCCATCTTTGCAACAAAGGTTCAACTCTTGACACCATGTTTGCACATGTTGCCAACCGACCATTACGGTTTCAAGGACCAGGAGCAAAGATACAGAAAGAGATACTTGGATTTGATCGTCAACAACAACGTTAGAAACAAGTTCATCACAAGATCCAAGATCATCTCTTACATCAGAAAGTTCCTGGACAACAGGGAGTTCATCGAAGTTGAGACACCAATGATGAACGTCATCGCCGGTGGTGCCACTGCTAAGCCATTCATCACCCATCACAACGAATTGGACTTGGACATGTACATGCGTATTGCTCCAGAGTTGTTCTTGAAGGAGTGTGTTGTTGGTGGTATGGACCGTGTCTATGAGATTGGTCGTCAATTCAGAAACGAAGGTATTGACTTGACCCACAACCCAGAGTTCACCACCTGTGAGTTTTACCAGGCCTATGCCGATGTCTACGATTTGATGGACATGACCGAGCTTTTGTTCTCTGAGATGGTCAAGTCTATCACTGGTGATTATAAGATCAAGTATCACCCAGATGGTCCAGACGGTGAGGAACTCACTTTGGACTTCTCTAGACCATGGAAGAGAATCAACATGATTGAAGAGCTTGAGAAGGTGTACGACGTCAAGTTCCCAGCAGGTGACCAATTGCACACTGCTGAAACTGGTGAGTTCTTGAAACAAATCTTGATCAAGAACAAGTTGGACTGTCCACCACCTTTGACCAACGCTAGAATGCTCGACAAGCTTGTTGGTGAGTTGGAGGATTCCTGTATCAACCCAACTTTCATCTTTGGTCACCCACAGATGATGTCCCCATTGGCTAAATACCACAGAGATATCCCAGGTTTGTGTGAACGTTTCGAGGTGTTTGTTGCTACCAAGGAGATCTGTAATGCTTACACCGAGTTGAACGACCCATTCGACCAAAGAGCAAGATTCGAAGAGCAAGCCAGACAAAAGGACCAAGGTGATGACGAGGTTCAATTGGTTGACGAGACCTTCTGTAACGCCTTGGAATACGGTCTTCCACCAACCGGTGGTTGGGGTTGTGGTATTGATAGATTGGCCATGTTCCTCACAGATTCCAATAATATTAGAGAAGTTTTGCTCTTCCCAACTTTGAAGCCAGATGACTCCGTCATCCCAGGTAAGAGCGAGAAGGAGGAAGCCAAGTAGAATCTTTGTATAGCGTAATTGACTAGTGTTGTTTTGAGTATAGGCCCGTGTAGTTAACTATATCTGAGCTCTGGATAGTCTTCAAGTATAACACGAAACGCTGTACAACGGTGAACCGTAGAGACCCTTGAAGCCAGTCTTCATTCCATGGCAACAGACACCACTGTCAGCCTTGAAAGGGCCCGATATTTGTGATCCAAATCAACAGAATGCCCTTGAAGTCACTCACTATACGACGTGAATGGATTCTCTGGACGTAGCAACAAGAGATGTGTATCTCTTCAGGGTCGTGTAGAGCATCCAGTATTGCTTGCTCATGATGAGTTCTTCAAAAAATTGCTCAACGAGTGCAGTAGAGACAAAAGCCGACTCAGTTCGTTGTGAGATGCTGCTATCGAGACCTGGCGAGTGAAAAGACAGGACGACTTGCCATTTCCTAGGACAGAGCATCAGATCGTGTGCCAACATACCAGAAGTTATCACTTTGTTTACACTCTTTGGGCATAGTACAGCGATGATTGGAGAAATCAAGGCATCGCTTAGCCGAGGCAGCCTCCTTCAACATAGCGTTTCATGGACAGTAGACATTAGACTCAAAACTACGGATCCAGAACGGCGGATGGCTGTTTGAATGCCAAACCTGTCACCAAAGAGTCGTTAATGGTTAATCACTTTGTTTACATTGTTATAAGGCCGACGCGGTGATATGGAAACTGTAACCGGAGCAACAGTGACCAACCAGCACTAGTGTGCCGGTACCAAGAATATAATCACTTAGTGAGGAAGATTATAAGGTGGTTTACAGATCATGAACAACCAACTAGAAGACCTGTTGGCGAGAGAGACAGGGGGTTGCCTCTTTGGAGTGCTCAAGCCATTGACCGCTGATTGTTCGTTCAGATTACTGGAAGAATACATGATATGTGGGGGTGCTAAGGATCATCATTTACTGAGGTGGTAGACGTGAACAGGGGAACAGAAACCGATACAGTTCAGTTAAGCAGTCAGTATTGGACACGTTGTATTTTCCAGGAGGAACGGACCCAGGACCCAAGCCCCGAGGCTTGGACAGTGATGGGTCTGTGTGTGTTCAAGTTGCCACACTCCCTGCCTATTACATCAGTCATCCTTGGTGCAAGGACGATGCCTGAAACTACTGTTCGGCCGAAGCACCAATTGAACAGCGTAGAAAACTAGCATGCCCGTGGAGTTATAGCAGCTGTTCCTGCAAATGTGCCCAAAGTGCTCTCTGCCACAGTGAGATACACTCACCTCTTCAATTAAACAGCTCTCCCATAGGAATACGCCTGCTTGTTGACGTTACACTGTTGATGTTACACTGTTGCCACAGTAACAACAAAAAGCTCTCTCTCAGCCCCCAAAACGAAAAAAAGAAATCCAACGCGCGTGTCTTACATAATCACACACCCGCACACCAACTTGACGACGGTGTCCAAACTGTTGATGTTTTCATCCTTCCTCAGCCGCCAAAGAAACAACAACCAAAGGCAACAACAAACGAGGTATCAGTCCCATTTAAACACACAATAAGACTCTCAGAGTGGCTCTAACATGGCTGGTGACTGGACTGTTGACCCTGATACGAGACGGAAGTTGCTTCAATTGCAAAAGACCGGTGCTAATAAGCGCTGCTTTGACTGTGACGCTCCAAACCCACAATGGGCGTCACCAAAGTTTGGTATCTTCATATGTTTGGAGTGTGCTGGTGTCCACCGTGGACTCGGTGTTCACATCTCCTTTGTGAGATCAATCACCATGGATCAGTTCAAGCCAGAAGAGGTTAAGAGAATGGAGCTCGGCGGTAATGAGAAGTGTGCCAGCTACCTCTCTTCCAACGGTGTTGATCTCAAGAGCGATCCAAAGGTGAAGTTTGACAACATCGTTGCTGAAGATTACAAGGAGAAACTGACATGCGAGGTTGAAGGTAAGGAGTTCACTCCAAGAGACTACTCCAATTTGAAATTGGATGAGGCAAAGAGCGCGTCTAATGGGTCAGCATCGATAACTACAAACAGCACGGCATCTGCTGCTGCCACGTCAAAGAACAACACACCGATCGTATCACGCAAGGGGACCCCATCTTCGTTGCCTGCTAATAAGAAGGCTCAAAACGAGGCTTACTTCGCTGATTTGGGTGCTAAGAATGATTCAAGACCAGATCACTTACCACCGTCACAAGGTGGTAAGTTCCAAGGTTTTGGTAACACTCCACAACCTACACAGTCTAGTGGAGGCTCACTTGCTGGATTCACCATGGATAATTTCCAAAGGGATCCTATGGGTACTTTTTCCAAAGGGTGGTCCTTGTTCTCCTCGACCGTGTCGAAATCACTGGAAGAGGTGAACGAAACTGTGGTCAAACCTGGTATTCAACAGTTGACGTCTAGTGAATTGAGCGCAGAGGCCAAGAGAGCAGCTGCTCAATTTGGTCAGAAGTTCCAGGAAACGAGTCAATATGGATTCGAAGCGTTCAACAGGTTGAGCGTAAGTGGAGTCCAAGCAGGGGGCGATGCTGGTGGTAAATATGGCCAACTCTTTGATGGATTGGGTGAAGAGAACAGTAACGAGGAAATTAAACCTGCGTTTGGATTAGAGCGTCCAAAGCAAAAGACCAAATTGCAAAGTATATCCAGCAAGAAAGTTACTAAACCAGAAGAGGAACAATGGGATAATTTCTAAACCGTGTACCGTGTTTCTACAATTTTGGATATAGTACCCTTCTAAAGTAGAACTTTCTGTCTTAGATAAACGTGAATTGAATTACAAGTACGATTTGAACATCTTTTTAAAAGCTGCTTTGCCGTCACCTTGGATAATCTCACCGTGTGACATGACAACGTTATCAAAGTCCAACGAGAGTAGAGCTTTCAAGCCCTGGAGGGACTCCGGGGTCTTTTTCAACAACCTTTGGTGTAGGAATCTACCCGTTGAAGACTCTGGATTCAGTCTTGACGTCAAGAACCCCCAAAAGTTACCATTTTGGTTGTCCTCTCCGTACTGGTCAAAGTTCTTACCGTTTGAAGGGATGTTGAAGAGCAAATCTGCCTCGAAAGCAGTTCTCGTTGTTTTATCCACAACGACAACTTCTCTGTTTGCATGTCCATTGAAGAATACAAAGTCGAAGTTGTCCAATTTAGGGTCCACTGAAGCACCAGGAATCACCTTGTTGGCCTGAGAGTCCTCGAATGTATGGTCGAGCTTGAGATTTGGCTTGTCAGTGATACCAGATGGTCCAATAAGGAGGATATCAGGATGGTTCTTCTTCAGTCCCTCGGCAGCCATTGTGTGCTCTTTATCTGGGATGATTGCAGCGTACAAGTTGAGTTTTGAGTCCTTGGACAAGATTTCCAGAGCTTTATCAAACTCCTCGCCCATTGGAAGGGAATTCCAAACGACAACGTCCTGGGTATTTGGTATTTGGATAAGTGCCATTCTGTTACCAAAGTTGAACTTGTCAAATCGGGTGAATCTCGTCGAAGAGATCAACGTGGATGGGAACAGAAGTCTGTTGAAAGCGACCAAGGGAGTTGGATAGCCCATATTTGTTCTCTCTTGGATCAATATGTGTGATGAGGGGTGGGATCAGATGTTGATTGCTATTATCGAGATTTGTGAGGAGATGAGCCTCAATTTATACAACTCTTGCCTGGGAAACGCCTCGAATGACAGACACGGTGCGACTGAAACGGTGGAGCAGTCTGTGATTATTAATTCACGCTGCAATTTGAACGGTGTCAAAGCCTCAACGGTGGAACGGTTTGTATTTGAAGATGCAGTCTATGCAGCTCCAATTACGAGCTTCTATAAGGAGCCGGGATGTTCCGTGGGTTAAACTGGCAGGGGCAAAGGTGTCTGGATGTTCTGGTGTTCGGATGTTCTGGTGTTCAGGTGTTATGGTGTCTGGGTGTTTTCTTCCCCACAATTTCGCTCTCCACCGATGGCGCCCGTCATTTAACCCACGGAATCAGAAAGCCCATCAATGGGTTATATAAAGAGGTCATTTGCATCGTTTCGCCCTTCTCCTTCCTCTTCCAGCCATCACAGCACAGAAAAACGGTAAAAACATGGCGATTGACAAGGACTTTTTAGCGAAAACGCAGTTCAAGAAGGACATCTTCAAAGGGAAAGTGGTGTTTGTTACTGGCGGAGCTGGCTCCATTTGCCGTGTTCAGACGGAAGCGATGGTTCTGCTGGGTGCCAATGCAGCGATCCTTGGTAGAAACGTTGCCAAAACAGAGACAGCTGCTAGCGAAATCTCCCAGCTGAGACCTGGTGCCAAAGTGCTAGGGTTGGGCGCAACAGACGTGCGCGATGTGCACAGCATCGTGAAGGCTGTTGAGAGAACGGTTGAGGAGCTGGGACGCATTGACTATGTCATCTGTGGTGCTGCTGGTAATTTCATCTCTGACTTCAACAATCTGTCAGCCAATGCGTTCAAGTCTGTCGTGAGTATCGACCTGCTGGGGTCTTTTAACACGGTCAAGGCGTGTTACCCACAGTTGGTGAAGAACAAGGGCTCGATCATCTTCGTATCGACCACGTTACACTATGTTGGCGTGCCATTCCAGTTACACGTTGGTGCTGCGAAAGCCGGCGTGGATGCTCTTTCAAACGCACTTGCTGTGGAGCTGGGGCCCCTGGGAATCCGTTCCAATTGCATCGCACCAGGTTTGATCCAGGATACTGAAGGCTACGATCGGTTGAGTGCCGGGAAGTCGTTGAAGGAACTGACGCAGAGAATCCCACTGCAGAGACCAGGCTTCAAAGAGGACATTGCCAATGCAACGGTGTTTCTGTTTAGTGATGCAGCAAGCTACATTTCCGGTGATGTGATGGTTGTTGATGGTGCTGCATGGCACCTAGGACAG
This sequence comes from Williopsis jadinii, assembly GCF_001661405.1. Taxonomy (NCBI): domain Eukaryota; kingdom Fungi; phylum Ascomycota; class Saccharomycetes; order Phaffomycetales; family Wickerhamomycetaceae; genus Williopsis; species Williopsis jadinii. The sequence continues at coordinate 49,272 of NW_017963652.1, forward strand.
TCTCCAATCCTGGATATGTACCCAGAGATCGTTACCAAGAGACTCCTTGCACCACCAAAGCTGTAAATGTACTTTACACACACTATGTTTTGTTTATAAAATCATTGTTCTTGTTTAACAACAGAAGATAAGTCTGTCATTGTGTCCTCCTTCTTCAAACTCGTAAACGATGCACTGCTCTTCAGCATCTTTTCCCTTCTCTTCAACTCAGCAGCTTTCTTCTCCAGAGCAGCTGCCCTGATGGCCAGTTCTCGTGCGGACTTCTCCTCCAGTTCTTGTAGCCTTTGTTGTCTTGAGATGATACTCTCATGTTTCAACACATATGGAACGGTTTCGCTCATTACCCTCAGCTTATTTCTTGAAGGGTCCGGAGAATAAGGCACCCTTGGTGAATTCTTGATGTTGTTGATGATAGATTCGTTCTCGTGTTTTATAGATTCGCCAATCTCCTTGATTGGGGACCCTTGGTCATCCGGTTTGAAGGAGCTCGTCGATTTCATAGATGGTGTGCTGACTTCACCAGACCCACCACTCTTACTGTCCTCCAGAGTCAACGCAGCCAAGTTGGAGAGAGAAGGGTTGCCGGCGTCGAATTGCTGGGATTCGCTCTCCGTCACCGATGACAGCTTATCAGTTCTATAGTTCTCGTACAAGAAGTTCATCGTCAGATCTTTAAAGTCTTGCAAATGTGAACCAAAAAGAACGCCCAGCAGCCGATTGAAGTCAGATTCGGTCTCAACGTCAACGACACCCCATGGATACTGTCTAGCGTATTTCAGCTGGCCATTGACGTTAAGTTTCTCCTTACTGCCCATAATGGCAAATGGTTGTATGGATTTCAGCTCCGTATTCTCCTTGATAACCTCCTCATCGTCCTCTTCCTCGTCATACCCAAATTGGAACACGGGAATGCTGAACTTTGCAATGTCATACAAGATGTTCTTCTTAAAAGCCTCCAATTCCAGCGATGTGAACGAGTCAGCTCTGCTGATAACAGGCAGCACGTTGACGTATTTCGACAACTTCTTCATACACTCCACATCTAATTCTCTAAGACCGTGTCCAGTTGGCTCGATAAAGTACAAGCAGATGTGTACCCTGGTGTCTTCAAACCTTGGGTTTCTTCTGATTCTGGTCTCCTCTGCAAGCACATGGTCAAACTGCTGTTGCAGATACTGCACAATCTCTCCAAAACACATCTCATTATCAACGTTGTCTCCAAATCCAGGGGTGTCAACGACGGAGAGCTGGATCTTCGCACCGTCCTCATCGACAATCTCCATCGACGACTTCGTAATGGCAATCGTGAACTCGGAGAAGTCCTGCTTCGGATTGAACTCTCTCGAGTCAAAGCTGTAGCTCGATCCGCCAACAAAGCTCATCACCTGTGGCTCGTTTGTAATTGTACTGAGAGGTTGGTACTTGAAGGGGAGTAGCTGGGTATCTAACAGGGCATTGACAAACGTGGTTTTCCCGGTACCGGAGGGACCAACAACCATGATCGTGTACTTCAGACCTCTCTTATGGTCGGATTTGTATCTTAACAAGTCGGTCATTTCGTTCGTCTTTGGCTGATTCACCTGCTCAATGTTGCAATTGCGATTAGCACCGTTAGCGAAGGACACAATGTGTTGTTTTGTGCAAATGTTTCGAGTTTCAATTTGCGAGGTTCGCAACTTTTGCGCTTTCGCGTGCTGGTTTTCGAGGGGTTGGCGAAATTTTCGCGTTTTTCGCGTTTTGCGTGTTTTTACGCCAGAGACTTCCGCTTTGGGCAAGTGCGGTCCGCCAACGAAAACGAAACGCCCGATTGGGAAATCTAAGAATAGTGTATGCTTTGAACGTTTCTAATAACAAGGTGAAGATCATTGGAGGTGTAGGTGCTTTCCGTGTGGGTGTCGCCGTGGTTATTCATCAGGCCGGGGTTGGGTCATAATTCATTGCTCATTTAACTTATGTCTTATATACGAGATCTCCTCTTTTAGCATGGTCTTGAGGAAAGAGATCTCATTGTCTCTATGGACGTTTCCCTCTCGAAGGACATAGATCTCGTAATCCTTCGAACGCAGTCTCTCCTCGAGCATTTGTATCTGTGCTCTGAGATCGTGAATAAGCATATCCTCGGATCTGGGTTCTTGTTTCACCTTCACAAGCGAACTATTGGTATCGTTATTTCTCTCCTCAACGTCATCTATTGGCTGGAGTTGTGGCTTGACATCACCCGAGGAACCTGTCCCCAAAATCCTTTCTATGGTTTCTTCCACATTGTCCAGCATTATGTAGTTCAAAGTGTCATTTTCACTCAGTCCTTGGAAATCTGGGATCCATTCCTTCGGACAGTGCTTGTTTCTTTTGAAATAACCCAAAAATTCCAGTTCGGCATCATGGTTCAATCCATATTGGATTCTCTTATACTTCTGATACAATTGGTCCCCGGTTCTCTCTTTGAACCCTTGCTTCTTTGCCTCCTTGTTGTACAACTCTGCAACGACTTTGAAAAGGTCAACGAGCACTAAGTTGGGCCTCAGATCGGAAATGGCTTTGAAGGCTTTGATGATGAACAGTGTCTCATATTTAGAATACAGAGGCTTTTTGATACCAACACCTTGCAATTTCCTCGATTTTTTGGCCTTCGCAGGAGTGGTAGTGCCGTCATTTGTTCTCTTTAACGAGTCAACAGCATTTTCCTGAGCTGGCAGTTCAACGCTGGTGGCCCTTAGTGCCAATTGCATGGTACGGTCCTCCGGATTTTCCACAGGCGTCTGCGGAGCCGCCTCTTGTGCCATGGCAATACTCTGACTGGTTCTTCGGTGAGCTTCAATGGGAGCCAATTGAGGGTTGTTGGGTTCATTCCGGTCATCTGAATTCATAAAGATCAACTTGATGCCAGCTTTTTGCTGAATTGGCGTTGTGGTGACGTTCCGCGTCTGCTCATCTTTACTGCCATGTGTTTGGTGGTCCATAGTGCATCATCTAACCACGGTGCCGATATCAATGCCGTACAAGTGAGCAGATGGCCGTTATATATATGTCCAGACACTAATTAACGTAACGGGCGTGCTTGATTTGAGATGCGATTGATCGAATATGACAACTTTTTATAACTTAACTAGAGTAGCCACCTCTCAGGGGTTTGAACGAGACTTGCACGTTACTTTACAAAAGAAACAAACAAATAAGCACAATATATATGTATCAAAACACACAACACACATGTACACCAGCTGAGTGCTAATCCGACGTTTACACTTTCCTTTTTTTATCCAGCTACAATGGTTCTCAAATAGCAACACGTCAGTTGCATCACCTGGTGGTTCACCTGCATCAACGCGGGATATCCCAACATGAGTACGCAAGACGACGTGTAACGTACGCTCGTTTTCCCCCGGGGTTCTCAGCTCTCAGGCTCCTGAACCAAACAGCCACTGGCACGTCCTCCATCACAACAGGTTATGATGTATAAGTGGCAAAAGTTGCTTAACAGAGATCGTGGTATATGGGAAGTGTCTCGGAGTCGATGAGGTTATACATCTGGCCTGCAGGAGCAAAAGTGCAGTGTTGGCGAAAAACAAGGCTTGTATCACGTGACTTCCCGAAGTGCCACGAAGACAGGGTTGCTTACATAAGAATTTAAGGTTACCATATACTGCCCCACCAAACGAAACAATGGTGGGACAATTCCTTTCCTTTTATTCCACTTTGATCCTTCCATGAGCGTTGGATAAGTCTTGGAAATCTCTCTGAGTGAATATCAAGTACAATGAGTTACAAAGTTTTGACTGCTAAGCTTGCACAGCAGGTTGATAAGGAGCTGATGAGTACCGGTGGGTTCTCCATCGACCAATTAGTATGAAGGGCTCTCCTCTCAATATGGACAAGTAATACTAACCGCGTTTTGCACGTAGATGGAGCTTGCTGGGTTGTCAGTGGCGCAAGCCACGTATGACTCGTTCCCTCTGTTGAAGAAAGTACTCGTTGTTGTTGGGCCAGGCAACAATGGTGGAGATGGGCTTGTTGCTGCACGCCACTTGAAACTATGGGGGTTTAACCCATCGATTTATTACCCAAGACCTTCATCTAAACAGCTTTTCTTGAACCTGGAGACTCAACTACGCAACCTGGACGTGGAGTTCATCCAGGAGCTAGACTCGAGCTCCATATCGCAATTCCAACTCATCATCGATGCCATTTTTGGCTTTTCCTTCCAGTCCGGCTCTATCCGCCCACCGTTTGACGGCATCATCAACACCATCAACGCCACGGATATTCCAGTGCTCTCCGTTGATATCCCCTCTGGCTGGGACGTTGATCGTGGGTTTGTAGAAGGTGGAATCAAACAACCAGAGGTTCTCATCAGCTTGACTGCACCAAAACCCGTTGTGAACTTCCTCGATGACAAGACTACACAGTACGTAGGAGGTAGATTCATCGGCAAGGAGTTTGCAAAGAAGTTTGGCATTGACGATTTTGGTTATAAGGGATACGATCAGATAGTTAAGTTAAATAAGTTATGAATCAAGAAATGTCCATGTCGATGAAGTCCCTGTTGGGAGAGGACATGGACAATTACGCGGAGCCACCAAGACATTTAGCCGCAACTTTGTAGGACAAAAGCGTCAAAGAAAAAAACACTCAACAGACACAAACACAAAAAAAGGTCAGGCAAAGAAAAACAATAAATCAACAAACCGCTGTAAACAAACAAACAAACAGAGATCCTGCCTATCAACTCCTTCACAACGTAGCACCACATAGTGGCTCCGAAGTATTCAGTGGAATATGAGGCAAGATCAGTTTCACCGTGTGAAGGTGTACTTTTTGTCTGATGTTTGGGAGGATAACGGCACGGGTTATTGCTTTGGAGAGGTGTATGACGATGAGCCGCCGTGTCTCGTTGTACGGAACGAGCTTGATCAAACTGAACAACTACTTAAGGCGGCTATCGAAGGAACGATCCAGTTCCAACGACAACAGGATACGTTGATTGTGTGGACCACAGCTGAAGGTCAGAGCATAGCGCTGTCGTTTCAGGAAAAGGAAGGCTGTTCGAAGATGTGCGATTTCATAGTACACGTCTTCACTTCAAGGCTTGCGCCTAAGATCTCATTGGTTAGTGTGATATCAGGGAACGGAGATTCACAAGATGGCGATATAACGGAGCTGATTGTAGGACCCGTGAATTTACCTCCAGAAGATCCCAGCTCTGATGACCTGTTGACGATCTTCAACTGCTTTAACGAGAACCCCAACAGCGCGTTCCAAAGACAGGTGATTTCAAGCTTCATCCAAGATCAGGATTATATTCACAAACTGGTGTTGTTATTCCACCAAAATGAGGCAAATCGTAAGATTAAAAATCTTCATCTCTTGTGCAATATCGTAAAGACACTCATAGTGTCTAACGAGTCCTTAACCATTGAGATGATACTGGACGATAAGAATATGATGGGGGTTGTTGGGATCTTGGAGTACGACCCTGATTTCCCAACGTTGAAGGCAAATCATAGAAGCTATCTTCAAGATGAATCCAGCTTTAAGGAAGTTTTACCTGTAAAGGATGAAAAGATGAAGAATTTGATCAAGAGAACTTTCAGATTGCAATTCCTCAAGGATGTCGTATTAGCCAGACTATTGGACGATCCATCATTCAATGTGATCTCGACCCTAATACATTTTAACCATATCGAAGTGATTCGGTTCTTGGAGAGTGGTGATTTCATCGATTTGTTATTGCAGAAATATGACGAATCTCAACACTACGAAGTTGACATAAAGAGGGATGGAATAAAACTGTTACATCAATTTGTGTTAATTGCAAAGAATCTACCTACAAAGCAAAAAACTCGTTTTTACAAAAGTTTGATAAGGAAAGGCTTATTCAAGACAATTGATTTTGTCTTGAAGGATGATTCCTTGGAAGTGAGAGTACAAGGAACGGAATTAATCGTGTCAATAATTGAACATGACGTTTTACTGGTTAACGGACCTGACGAACAAGGGTTTGAAGAGACAACTCTAAGTGAGGAGAATGATAATGGTGCCTTTAGCAGCGAGAGTTATGAAGATGAACGAGACGATCAATTAACTTCGAAAACTTCTAGAGTTATCACCTTATCTGACGATATGACACTTTTCCAGGTATTGACTAAATTCCTCTTGGAGGACAACGATCCTGGACTGAGAATGCAAGCTTTTGAAGCTCTCAGATCATTATTGGATCCTGCTAGCACGTCTTCTTCTGCAATATTTGGTGATCAAGACAGTGATAGAAATCTCAACACAACACAATATTTCATGGCATTCTACAAGGAAGTTTCACCAAAGCTGTTTGAACCTTTGATCCAAGCCGCAGAGAATGAAACAAAGGTGGTTACTGAATGCAAAGAGGATATGTACATGTATTTGTTTGACCTCATGAGTTTCTGCTCAAAGGATAAAGTATTATCGAGATCCTTCTTTATGGAAAACCATATCCTTAAGGGGATTTCAACTCTGGTCAAACCTAGGCATAAATTACAATTGAGACTTTCAGCTGTCAGATGCTTAAAATTTATCATTATGCTGAATGATGAATATTACATTAGATATATCATTTCTAATGACCTGTTGCAAAATGTGTTTGAGTTATTCCAAGAATCACAATTTGTTCCAGATTTGGCGTATTCCACTGTTTTAGATCTTTTGGAGATCATTCTCATGGGCATAGAGAAGGGTGGTGATAAGAAGAATTTCAAATTGCTGGCCAATTACGTTGTTTCTAATTATCAAACAGTGTTGGAGACGATTGAGGATGTCAGCTCCGGTAAGGACCTGATCGACATAGTTAACAAACCCCAAATGGGAGATAACAGAGGAGAACAAGTTGATGATGACGAAGACTACGAGGATATGATCACAAGACAGGAGATACTCACTGAGCCTTTGGATGCTGAAGATTCTGAAGTTCAAACGGCAATCTTCAACGAGACAAGAAATCTATCATATTTGACCAATGGCGTAACGGTTGAGAAACGCCTTCGTGAAGACGATGAAGAGGAGAACGACGATGAAGGCAAGCATAACCAATTTACTTCAACTATGAAGAAAAGCACATTGAAGGAAAAATTCACTAATGCTGGTAAGAAATTTGCATCTAAATTGGTACATAAATAACATGACATGACATGACAGTCCATAATATCATATTTTTTTTTTCCATTTAATCAAACATTTGTCTGTATGTTGAAGCTCACCATGGGAAACTTGGTGATTTCTGGAGTTATCAGGCTATCAACCCCAAAGCTTTTCAAAACACCACGGATGATTCCAGAGGAAATCCACAGGTACGGCTTACATTTATAGATTGTGTCTTGGAGATCCACTGGGGAATCAAACCTCTGGAAGGTCTTGAAGGCATTGTCGATGAGAACAAATGTGCCCCTATGGTTTGTGCGTAAGTTATCCATCTGTTTACCATACAGCTCTCTCCATACATCGCGGCAGATGAACTTCATAATGTTCAACAACTCCAGGTTCTTCAATATCTCATTCTGGGAGTCCTTGTATATCAGCACCTCCGACAGTCTTATACCTATGCTGTATCCACAGTTTTCTAATTTATGAGTGACGTCTTCACTGTGTAGTAGTTCTGAGTTCAGAATCTCAACGTCGCCTGTATCCTCATCCTTTATCGAGATCTGCGGTACCAGCGATTCTATGGCCTGTTCGTATGACTGTTTCAGCTCCCGGGTTGTTCTTATCGCCAATGGAACCATCTCGTTGATGAGAAGGTCCAGACATGTGGCATTTACTTGTGGTGTAATCTCAGTCATCTGGTCGTAGGGACTGTTGTACTGAAGCTCAGCATTGTTTACATGGCTCAAAATGTTGAGGTTTTGCTGTGAGTTTTCCGTTGTAACGCATAGTTTCTACACCCGAACACCAACTTTTAAATATCACGTGAATTCACACGTGATACAATTTATCGCGATTTTTCCCACCCTACGGACAAGGCCACAAACCGGCAGCTGTTTACAATTCTGTCCCGGCTTGGTGAGAATTCATCACCATCATCTCTCCAAAGACAACCATTTTACGGCACATATGACTACAGAGACAGTGAAAGTCGAGAGCGTGGAGGCTCAGTATATTGATAATGAGAAGATAATCAACGAGGAGTTCAAGATTTGGAAGAAAACTGTGCCTTTGCTGTACGATACCATTCAGACGTATGCATTGGAATCACCCTCTCTTACTGTTCAATCGATCCCTGGGTTTGAGCTGAGTCGGGACACCAATGAACTGGAGACTAAGTTCCTCCTTGGTACGTACTCCACCACGGGTGACAACTTCTTGAAGTACGTTACGGCAAGGCTACCTTCAACGCTATCGCCTAAGACGACACATTCCATCCCGATCCCATCAGGCGGAGGAGACTTCACCTCCAAATTGAGCTTGAAGCAGAGATGGTTACACCCAGGCGAGGTCAACAAAGCTCGTATCCATCGTGATAAGGTTGCCACTTTCACAAAGACCGGTGACGTTAAGATCTGGTCATTTGACAAATCTGAATGCGTAAAGACGTTGAAGTACCACCAAAAGGATGGGTTTGGACTTGAATGGAACCTCCTGGGCTCGAAACTTGTCACTGGAGGTGAAGACACTCACATTGCCCTGTGGGATCTCAGCAGTGAAACGCCTTTGAGGGTCTACAAGCAACATAGTGCGATTGTGAACGATTTCTCCTGGTCGTATGGCATTCCAACGATGTTTGGTTCAGTTTCCGATGACCTAAGTATCAAGTTCTTTGATACAAGATCTGATGAAGTGCTGATCAACGTTGCTGAGGCACACAAGGATGTAATCAATGCCATCGATTTCAACCCAAAACAGACTAATCTCTTCGTCACTGGTGGTGCTGACAATCTCGTTACTCTATGGGACTTGAGAAACACCAAGATGCCATTGAGACAGCTCTATGGGCATAACGGTGCCGTGAACCAAGTGAAGTTCAATCCTGATGAGTCCCACCTATTGGCTTCAAGCTCAAATGATAGACGTATACACGTTTGGGACCTTCTGAAGCTGGAGGAAGAGTTTGACGTTGACGACTTCACAAAGAACGATAAGGAGGACCCATGTTTGAAGTTCATCCACGGAGGCCACGTCTCAAAAGTGAATGAGTTTGATTGGGTATCTGGAGTCTCAAACACGATAGTCAGCGTTGGTGAAGATGCTCTTTTAGAGATCTGGAAACCACATTTCGAAGAAGAGGATGAAGAAGAGGAGGAGGAGGAGGAGGATGAAGAAGAGGAAGGGGAAGCGAAAGAGGAAAAGAACGAAGAACAGGCGTCCACCAAAGATGCCGAAGGAGATGAGAAGATGGAATGAAGATTCCACCAGGTGTGTTATTATTAGTAGTACTATTACATTATATTATAGTTGGTTATTACATGACACTATCCACGTAGTAAAGCCTCATAATGGTCTCTGCTCATCACACTGATCAGCTTATCCCTCTGCAACTTCAGCGAGCTCACTTGCTCATCAATTTTGTATATGTTATTCTCAATCTCATCGGGTAAGATGGACTGCCAACCGTTATGCCTTTGGCACTTCCTCTTGTCCAATAGACAGACCTGTGTCGTGTTCTCTTCGTCACCTTCATACAACCTTTTCAACAGTTGGATATCGTTTGTGGAGAGTGCATCCTCTCCATGTTGCTCATCGTCCCTCAGCAGGGGATCAAACCCACACACCGTTATCTTCTTCTTGTTCAAAGACAGCTCATCGTTGAGTCTCTTCAAGTTTTCCTTCGTCTTCACCAGCAGCTTTCGCCTTTGGAGTTGTTCCTCTCTTTGTTTGTTCAAGTTATCAACGCTCTGATCCACGTGCCGTAACCTTGGATCGTTCGAAACAGCGTCCTCAGCCAACAGCGGCAGCGTATCACCAACGGCTTGGAACGCTTCAAAGGAACCCACACCCTTGACGATTTGCGACATTGCGCCAACATCAACGGGCTTTTGTAGCTTACTCAGCACAAGCTTCATGAACTCAACGCCGTGTTCTTCGGAACAGTACTTGGTGTTGTTGTCCCTTATGGGACTGTAACACTGTGGTAAGCGACACTTTCTCTTCCACAGCGTACAGCCCTTGCCTTCCAGATCACAGTACGGACAGTAGTACTTCGCAATGAGCTTCGAGTACCGAACATCCAGCCTGACACATTTGAAGTGGAACCAATCATCACAGCCATCGCAGCCAACCATGAGCTCTCCGGTATCAGGCTCACGGCACGTACAGAACACCTCTTCGCTCAGCTCGTTCCACTTGTCTGTTCTTCTCGGGAAGGGCAGCCACGGATACTTCGAGCTATTCAGCTGCGGAGTCGGCTGCTTTGAGTGCTGTTTCCTCCTTTTCCTCTTCTCATCCATCGTTCCTGTGTGGTTTCTCCGTCGTTGTTGATGTTGATGTTGATGTTGATGTTTTGGTTTTCCTGGTTGCCTTTTCTATGCGTTTTTTGCCTACTCGCTACATGGTGGGAAGAGAACCCCGGGCAGCCATAAATAGGGAATTCTAAATAGTATGAGAAGATTCTAAGGACTATCCAATTTACATGATGATGCACTTCTCGTTCTCCGGGTCGATCTTTTCACCTTCAATCTGCTCCAACAGGCCAACGAATATGCGAGAGATGTCCTGCTCACTTGTAGTCTTTGCACTGATCTCGATGTATGGTATTCCAAACTCACGGGCCAGCTTCACACCTTCTTCATGGCCAACCTTGCGCTCCAGGTCCAGCTTGTTCCCAACCAGGATCATTGGCACCTTGTCGGTGCCCGTGGACTCCAGGATTTTGTCCCTAATCACCGGCAAGAGCTCGAACGATGAGCGTGAATTCACAGCGTACACCAGGATGTAACCGTGCACCAAGGTCGACGAGTCCTGTAGGATGGTGAACTCGTCCTGGCCTGCAGTGTCCAACACCTCCACCTCATACGTCTGCCCACGGAAACTTATGGACTTGTTGAACTGGTTTTGGATCGTTGGGTAGTATGACTCCAGAAAGTAGTTATCAACGTACTGCACCACAAGAGTGGACTTGCCCACTCCACGGGCACCGACAACGGAGATCTTGCGGGTGCGCGATGCCATCACTGCTCTGTGCTCTGTGGCCTGTGTTCTTGCAAGTGTTTCACCTCTCTCTGGCAGCTGCTCTTCACAACTGGCCTACGCAGACGACTCGAGCGTGCAGAAGGGATTAGTACTCAGCGATTAGTACTCAGTGGGAAGGCCTTGGAGCTGGAACGTCTCTTCTGGCACAAGCAACAACAAAAAAACAGCCCACGCTGGAGTGCTCTAACTGTGTGACTGGATGCTGAACCAAAGCGAAACAAAATGGAGCTGAATTCCACGCAATGTAACCGCTTCAATGGACCGTTCTGTCCAAAATCGCAAAGGGGCCAATGAGCTGAAGCGAACGAATTGGTGTTAAAAAAAGAAACAGCGCACACACACAGGCGCGTACGCAGAGAGCGAGGACGGGCCCTCAAAAAAAAAAACAGCGAAAAGACAGCGGACGTTTGCGGCCTTTATTCTGGGTGTCCGGGTTTATGAGTGTTCGGGTTTATGGATGTTCGGGTTTACAATGGTGTGGTGTCTGGGTGTATTGTATCGCCAGCTATTATGGACAACTATATACTAAACGTTTGGGAGTATGGGGTGTATAGTCTGGGAGCACACCCTTGCTGATGAAGATGGTGCTCAGAAAGACGATTCAATCACTTTCCAGCGCAAGTTTTCCAACTCAACCACGGCCCCGAGCTTGTCGTCGCCGTTTGGAATCTTGGACACCTCTTTACCGTTCTGGAACACAACTTGCCATTGTCCTTCCTTCAAGTACCATCTAACACACGACACTTTGTTGGTGGATCTGTTCAGAATGGCACCTTGTGCAAAAGAGCCGATTCTAACCATCTGGCCGAGCCACTCAGACTCCTTCTCTGCTAGCTTGTAGACCACGCACGCAGCTTCGCTCTCTTTCTTGAGCTCGCGGACATAATTCTCCGGGGTGCTGACGTTTGGGTCAATGCTTCGCCAAATCTCTTCATACGGTGACATCTTACCGGTGTTCCAGTTCTCCATAATACCGGTTTCGGAACGGTCTCCATTTGGAGCGTCGTGGAAATCACCAATGTCAAAGGCTTCACCGGTGTTGAGCTTCAAGTGGGAGTTGATCTCATGCTTGAACTCCACCTTCGTGGTTCCTTCCAACGGGTTCTCAATACCCGTGATGATCCAGTCGATATGGGAGTCGTTGTCTGTTGAGGTTGGCGCAGGTAATGGCTTGGTGATACGGATATCGACAAAGTGTAAATCGTGAGAGGTCAGCACTAAAGTATCGGTGGTCTCCTCTGCTGGCTCTGGGGGCCATTGGAGTGAAATTCTAGTGGAAGCAAATGGCATATTTCTTAGTATGAATAGGTACAAGCTGTATGTGCCGTCTTAACCAGGTGGTGCTATGAATTGAGGTGAAATGTGCGTTCTTAAATGCTTTAAAGAAAGTCATTCGTTTGTTACAACTCTCGATGAGTTTTACTGCCTAAACCACCGGCCGTGCCAATTAGGGAAAGTTATACCCGCGCAATATGCACCCAGTTCAGCAGCAGGTTAGAGAACAAAAGATTATTCCAACAATGATGGCAATAAATACAACAACTCTGTAGCCAAGTCCCACTGGAGTACACCAATTGTTAGATAACACCCCAATAAAGAAATCCACAAAGTACGAGCATGTCTTCTTCAATACTTCCTGGATTTTAACGATTCCTGTATTGGTATAATGCGTCACATTCTACACATCGTATATCGGCCTAGCAGTCGAGAAATCTGGCCATTCTTTCGGTAAATTGGCTAATGAGTTCTCTCACCTCTCACTTATTGCTTTCTAATATCAAGTGGCTTGGCCATACAGAGAAATTCGTTAAACACAGTCATTTGACGGCCCTACTCAACTCATCACCTTCATCAACAGGCATTGAGTGATATGCAGTCATTGTTAGTGTGTTGCCCCTACCATGCTAGACCCAAATGACCGTACTTCCCTCTTCTTCGGTTTCACCTCTTCTACCATGCCTGTTTAGATAGTTATAGACAACAGTGAGGAGTTCTGAATCTTGAGATCCGCAGAGTTGAGGTCTCAGGTCACAGAACTGCTCACTATATTGCCGGCAACTACCTGAACAGCATGGTAGAGCTAGTGGTAGTCTACAACTACAAATGGTGAACCAATCCTAGTGGATACCGTACAACTGCATCTGTACGTAATCCCTCCAGGATGGCTGGGACTGATATATACGAACAATATCTGACTGTCTAACTCCAGCGACTTCAGTGGTCAATGGTATCATCTTTGAGCTCAGCCTTTCATCAACAATGGTAGTCATGTCAACCATACTTGAGTCCAGACGGATGTTATCTGAAGGAGGTGGGACAGACTTGCCTCAGATAATCTTCATCATGGACGGACCTTGTATGCTTAACCGAGCTTCCAATGATGATGTTTTAGCATGAACTCGCTGTCGTTACCCAAGACTTCATCTTCAGCACTCCTCTGAGGTCCATCTTCCATGACCGACAGCAGTCATATCAACCACACTTGAATTCAGACTGAGCTCATCTAAAGAAAGCTGGACAGACTTCCTCAGACAACTTTCATCCTGGACAGATCTCGTGTGATTGACAATCTCGCAGTCGACGTCTTCCAATGGACTCGAAGTAACTACCCAAGACTTCATCTTCCATCACCAGCAATCATGACAACCACACTTGAGTTCAGACTGCGGTCATCAAACGAAAGCTGGACAGACTTTCCTCAGACAACCGTCATCCTGAACCAACATCGTATGATTGACAATCTTGCAGTTGACAACTTCTGACGGACTCGATGTCGTTACCCAAGACTTCATCTTCAGCACTTCTGCGAGCCCATCTTCCATCACCAACAGGAGGAATGACAACCACACTTGAGTCCAGACTGAAGTCATCTACCGAAAGTTGGACAGACTTCCTTCAGACAACCTTCATCCTGGACAGATCTCGTGTGAGTGTCAATCTCGCAGTCGAAATCTGATGGACTCGCTGTAGCTACTGAAGACTTCATCTTCCATCACCAACAGTCACATCAACCACACTTGAATTCAGATTGAGCTCATCTAAAGAAAGCTGGACAGACTTTCCTGAGACAACCTTCATCCTGAACCAACCTCGTATGGTCAACTGAACATCCGATGATAATGTCGGATCATGAATCCAAAATCTGAGAGTAGCCCAACCGTACCTCTGCATCACATGTTGTGTGAAACCTCAAGACGATGACTTCCCAAAAAGTACTAACCCTCTGTCCAAATCCTTCAGTTAGCAGAGTCCTCACCATCTGTAGACCTTGTACCTTATACATACTGTTGTAAATCAATGATCTGGTAAAAGGAAAGCTGCCAAAGCAGTGACCATACAAAGCAAGTTGACCAAACTCACTTTGTTTTGCCGCTGCTCAAGAGTCTTCACGTATTCCCAGTAGTGATGGTGTACTAGGCAGTATACCCTAAGATGTGTCAAGGTGATAACTTTGAAGGAGGTGGACAGGCTCCAAC